>NC_054482.1:114936160-115236160 GCF_017639515.1 Carcharodon carcharias
GAATACTAGCCCAAACCATTTATTCCTTCTGGGTATTTCCTCTGGTCGGGTGGAGGGGTGGTGGGGGTAGTCCAGTACAAAGAGGCAGAACCTTAAAATTGGAGCAACATTGTTCAGGGGTGATGTCAGGAAGCACATCTTCACACAAAGGGGTGGGAAAATATGGAACTCTCTCATCCCAGAAAAAGTGACTGAGGCTGGGAAGTCAACTGGAAATTTCAAAACCAAGATTGATAGATTTTTATGAACCAACAGTATTAAGGGTTACGGAGCTAAGGCAGGTAAGTATAGTTAAGATACAGATCAACCATCATCTAAAGGAACGCTGGAACAACATTGAGGGGCTGAATGGCATCCTCCTCTTCTAATGTAGCAGACTAAAGTCTGAGGGTCAAGCCAAAAAAATCCACTGGGAGAAAATAGTTCCATTGTTCAAGATGTGCCTAAATACATGGGTGAGTGTACATTGAAAGTCTGGGCCACATAGGCAGTGCATGACTCCTGAGCAAGGTCAGAGATGAACTCTGAGCAAGATCAAAGAGTGAACCCTGAGCAAGGTCAGCGTGTGTCCTCTGAGCAAGATCAGAGAGTGATTCTGAGCAAGGTCACAGCTTGACACTTGAACAAAGTCAGAGAATGATTCCTGAGCGAGCTCAGAGAGTGACCCTGAGCACAGTCAGAGAGCGACCCTGAGCACGGTCAGAGAGCGACCCTGAGCACGGTCAGAGAGCGACCCTGAGCACGGTCAGAGAGCGACCCTGAGCACGGTCAGAGAGCGACCCTGAAGCACGGTCAGAGAGTGACCCTGAAGCACAGTCAGAGAGTGACCTGAAGCACGGTCAGAGAGTGACCCTGAAGCACGGTCAGAGAGTGACCCTGAAGCACGGTCAGAGAGTGACCCTGAAGCACGGTCAGAGAGTGACCCTCAGCAAGGTCAGAGAGTGACCCCTGGGCAAGGTCAGAGGTTGATCCCTGACCTAGGTCAGATGTTGATACCTGAGCAAGGTCAGAGATTGACCTTTGAACAAAGTCAGTGACCCTGAGGAAGGTCAGTGAGTGATGCCGAGCAAGGTCAGAGTGACCCCAAGCAAGGTTATAAAGTGACCCTGTGCAAAGTCAGCGAGTGACCCTGAGCAAGGTCAGCGAGTGACCCTGAGCAAGGTCAGCGAGTGACCCTGAGCAAGGTCAGCGAGTGACCTTGAGCAAGGTCAGCGAGTGACCTTGAGCAAGGTCAGCGAGTGACCTTGAGCAAGGTCAGAGCGTGGCCCTGAGCAAGGTCAGAGCGTGACCCTGAGCAAGGTCAGAGCGTGACCCTGAGCAAGGTCAGAGAGTGACCCTGAGCAAGGTCAGAGAGTGACCCTGAGCAAAGTCAAAGAGTGACCCTGAGCAAGTTCAGAGAATGATCCCTGAGCAAGGTCAGAGAGTGACATTCCGCAAGGTCAGAGAGTGGCCCGTGAACAAGGTCAGAGAGTGACCCCTGAACAAGGTCAGAGAGTGACCCTTGAACATGGTCAGAGAGTGACCCTTGAACGTGGTCAGAGAGTAACCCTGAGCAAGGTCAGAGAGTGACCCCGAGCAAGGTCAGAGGGTGACCCCGAGCAAGGTCAGAGGGTGACCCCGAGCAAGGTCAGTGAGTGACCCCGAGCAAGGTCAGTGAGTGACCCTGAGCAAGGTCAAGTGTGACCACTGAACAATGTTAGAGAGTGACTCCAAGCAAGGTCTGGGAATGACCCCAAGCAAGATCAGAGAGTGACCCCTGAACAAGGTCAGAGAATGCCCCCTGGGCAAATCAGAGATTAATCCCTGACCAAGGTCAGAGAGTGACACTGAGCAAGGTCAGAGAGTGAACCTGAGCAAAGTAAGAGAGTGACCCCGGAGCAAGGTCACTGAGTGACACCAAGCAAATTCAGAGATTGACCCCTAAACAAGGTCAGAAAGTGACCCCTGAACAAGGTCAGAGAGTGACGCTTGAACAAGATGAGAGTGACCCTGAGCAAGGTCAGATATTGACCCTGAGCAAGTTCAGGTAATGATCCCTGAGCGAGGTCAGACAGTGATCCGTGAGCAAGGTCAGTAAGTGACCTTGAACAAGGTCAAAGATTGATCCCTGAACAAGAAAGGGCAGAGGGTAACCCTGAGCAACGTCAGTGAGTGACCCTGAGCAAAGGCAGAGAGTGACCCTGGGCAAGGTCAGAGAGTGACTCCAAGCAAGGTCAGAGAGTGACCCTGAGCAAGGTCAGCGAGTGACCCCTGAACAAGGTCAGAGAGTGATCCCTGAGCAATGTCAGAGATGGATCCCTGCTGAAGGTCAGAGAGTGACCCTGTGCAAGATCAGAGACTGACCCCTGAACACGGTCAGATATTGACCCTGAGCAAGGTCAGAGATTCATCCCTGAGCAAGGTCAGTGAGTGACCCTGAGCAAGATCAGAAAGTGGCCCAGAGCAAGGTCAGAGAGTGACGCAGAACAAGGTCAGAGATTAACCCATGAACAAGGTCAGAGAGCGAACCTGAGCAAGGTCAAAGAGTGATCTGTGAGCAAGGTCAGTAAGTGACCTTGAGCAAGGTCAGTAAGTGACCTTGAGCAAGGTCAAAGATTGATCCCTGAATAAGGTCAGTGAGTGACTCCAAGAAAGGGCAGAGGATAACCCTGAGTAAAGTCAGAGTGATCCTGGGCAAGGTCAGAGAGTGGCGCAGAGCAAGGTCAGAGATTAACCCATGAGCAAGGTCAGAGAGCGAACCTGAGCAAGGTCAGAGAGTGATCTGTGAGCAAGGTCAGTAAGTGACCTTGAGCAAGGTCAGTAAGTGACCTTGAGCAAGGTCAAAGATTGACCCCTGAACAAGGTCAGTGAGTGACTCCAAGAAAGGGCAGAGGATAACCCTGAGTAAAGTCAGAGTGATCCTGGGCAAGGTCAGAGAGTGGCGCAGAGCAAGGTCAGAGATTAACCCATGAGCAAGGTCAGAGAGCGAACCTGAGCAAGGTCAGAGAGTGATCTGTGAGCAAGGTCAGTAAGTGACCTTGAGCAAGGTCAGTAAGTGACCTTGAGCAAGGTCAAAGATTGACCCCTGAACAAGGTCAGTGAGTGACTCCAAGAAAGGGCAGAGGATAACCCTGAGCAAAGTCAGAGAGTGACCCTGGGCAAGGTCAGAGAGTGACTCCAAGCAAGGTCAGAGAGTGACCCTTGAACAAGATCAGAGATTGATCCCTGAGCAAGGTCAGCGAGTGACCTTGAGCAAGGTCAGCGAGTGACCCCGAACAAGGTCAGAGAGTGACCCCGAGCAAGGTCAGAGAGTGACCCCGAGCAAGGTCAGAGAGTGACCCCTGAGCAAGGTCAGAGAGTGACCCTTGAACATGGTCAGAGAGTGACCCCAAGCAAGGAGAGTGACCCTGAGCAAGGTCAGAGGGTGACCCTGAGCAAGGTGAGTGAGTGATACCAAACAAAGTCAAGAGTGACCACTGAACAATGTCAGAGAGTGACTCCAAGCAAGGTCAGAGAATGACCCCAAGCAAGGTCAGAGACTGACCCCTGAACAAGGTCAGAGAATGCCCCCTGGGCAAATCAGAGATTAATCCCTGAGCAAGGTCAGAGAGTGAACCTGAGCAAAGTAAGAGAGTGACTCCGGAGCAAGGTCAGTGAGTGACACCAAGCAAGGCCAGAGATTGACCCCTGAACAAGGTCAGAGAGTGACCCCTGACTAGGGTCAGAGATTAACCCATGAACAAGGTCAGAGAGCGACCCTGCGCAAGATCAGAGTGTAACCCTGGGCAAGATCAGTGAGTGACTCCAAGCAAGATCAGAGAGTGACCCTGAGCAAGGTCAGAGAGTGACCCCTGAGCAAGTTCAGAGAGAGACCCTGAGGGAGGTCAGCGAGAGACCCTGAGAAATATCAGAGATTGAACCCTAAACTAGGTAACTGTGACCCCTGAGCAAGGTCAGTGAGTGATCCCGAGCAAGGTCATAAAGTGACCTCGAACAAGGTCTGAGATGACCCCGAGCAAGGGCAGAGTGACCCTTGAACAAGGTCAGGAATTGATCCCTGAGCAAGGTCAAAAAGTCACCCTGAGCAAGGTCAGAAAGTGACCCTGAGCAAGGTCAGTGAGTGACCCCGAGCAAGGTCATAAATTGACCTCAAACAAGGTCTGAGATTGATCCTGAGCAAGGGCAGAGTGACCCTTGAACAAGGTCAGGAATTGATCCCTGAACAATGTCAGAGATTAATCCCTGATTAAGGTTAGAGAGTGACCCCTGAGCAAATCAGAGATTAATCCTTGATCAAAGTCAAAGAGTGATCCCTGAGCAAGGTCAGAGAGTGACCCCTGAGTACGGTCAGAGAGCGACCCCTGGGCAAATCAGAGATTAATCCCTGACCAAGGTCAGAGAGTGATCCCTGAGCAAGGTCAGTGAGTGATGCGTGAGCAAGGTCAGTAAGTGACCTTGAGCAAGGTCAAAGATTGACCCCCAAACAAGGTCAGTGAGTGACTCCAAGCAAGGGCAGAGGGTAACCCTAATCAAGGTCAGTGAGTGACCCAGAGCAAAGTCAGAGTGTGACCCTGGGCAAGGTAAGAGCGTGACTCCAAGCAAGGTCAGAGCCTGAGCAAGGTCAGTGAGTGACCCTGACTAAGGTCAGAGAGTGACCCCTGACTAAGGTCAGAGAGTGACCCCTGAACAAGGTCAGGAAGTAACCTTGGGCAAGGTCAGACAGTGACCCTGAACAAGGTCAGGGATTGACCCCTGAGTAAGGTCAGAGAGTGACCCTGAGCAAAGTCAGAGAGTGACTTATTTATTTAAGTGTGCGGCCCCTTTAATTTTTTTTGTGTGGTTGTGCACACAAAATGATTTAAAGGGACTGATTTGTACGCAGCCTGCCCAGCAACCTCCTGGTTGTCACACAGCTTTGAGGAAGCATTGCTTGGAAGTTCATTCACATAGTTATCATAGTTATCACCTGGTTATCATAGTTATCACCTGGTTATCATAGTTATCATGATTATTACGCTTGTTGGTGTCAGTTGCTAGCCTTTCACTAGTCTGAACCAATGTCTCCTCACCCTAATTTTAACAGTTTTATTTGAATTTTTCTTTATTCTTTCACAGGATATGGGCTTTGTGGGATAGCCCAAATTTCATGGTCCATCCCTAATTGCCCTTGAGAAGGTGATGGTGAGCTGCCTTCTTGAACCACTCCGGTCCATGTGGTGTAGGTACACCCACTGTGCTGTTAGGGAGGGAAATTGAATTTAATGCATTAGCAACTTGTATTAATACATAGACACAACTCTCCACATGAGCCTCCCCCCAGCCCTCTTCATCTCACCCTATCACCGAATCCCTCTGTCCCTCTCTCTCTCTCATGTGGTTATCTAGCTTCCCCTTAAATGTTGACCTCTTTGCCTCAACCACTCCCCATGGTAGTGAGTTCCAAATTCTCACCATTCTCTGGGTGAAGAAATTTCTCCTGAATTCCCTGTTGGGTTTATCGGTGGATTATCTTATATTTATGACTTTTTTTTTTAATATCTCTCCTACAAAGAGAAACCTCTTCTCTATATCGTCCCTCTTAAATCCTTTTCTAATTTTAAAGACCTTTATTCGGTCACCCCCCTCAATCTTTTCTTTTCTAGAGACAGTTCCAGCTTGTTTAGCCTTTATAATCGTTTTTAATCTATAGTCATGCATCACCTGTAATGTAGTAAAACATCTCCAGGTACTTCACAGGGTTGTTATGCAACAAAACTTGGCACAAGATAGGACCAAGGCATCTGAAAGCACAGCCGCCAATATTTGGGACAAAGGAAATCAGGGACGAATTGGAAGAGCGCAGAGTTTTTTTTTAGGGTTTCAGGAAGCGCTTACCGAAGTAGAGGGGACGGGGGGTTTAAACACAAGGAAGAATATTTTATATTTAAGGTATAGATGGAGCCGAAACCAACGTAGGTCAGCGAGTGCAAGCGTTTTGGGTGAACAGGACTTGGTTAGGATACAGGCAGCAGAGTTTCGGATACGCTCATGTTTACTAAGGGTGGGAAGTGGGATGCTAACCAGGAGACTGTTGGAATGTTTGAGCCAAAGATAACAAGAACATGGTGGTTTGTGGGGGGTTGTCGGGATAAGCAGCCAGTGATAGGAGGGGATAACCAAAAGATGTCACAGGCATCTTTTCTTTTCCCACGTATTTCCATTATTTTTAAATGTATTTCCACCCATCGTTTATCTATACCTTTTATGCCCTTTTAGTCTTATTTCACCCCACCCCCACTAGAGCTATCTGTACCTTGCTTGTCCTGCTCTCCACTCTTAATTAACACATTCCTTTAGATAATATCACCACCTTCAACACCTCTTTGTTCTTTTGTCTCTGACATCTTTTGGTTATCTCCACCTATCACTGACTGCTTGTCCCAACAAACCGCCCCTCCCCCTTAAACCAGCTTATGTTTCACCCCTTTCCTATTTTTATTTAGTTCTGTTGAAGGGTCATGAGGACCCGAAACGTCAACTGTGCTCTTCTCCGCCGATGTTGGCAGACCTGCTGAGTTTTTCCAGGTATTTCTGTTTCTGTTTTTGTTTTGGATTTCCAGCATCCGCAGTTTTTTTGTTTTTATCTTATCTCTGTGTAGCAAGAACATGGTTGAGGATTTGAGTAGCCGCTGAACCGTCCTCCATGCTTTTGTGAATAGCAAAGATAAAAAGGACGGGTTAAGCTGTAGGTGAACAGCCTGGGCCTAATCTTGAAAGCAAGCGATCGAGTTTATTGTGAATATAACCTTGTTTGTTTCTCTATTGTCGCATGTTCAGCTTGGACCCCTCCTACATTCCGCCTGTGCAACCAAACGCTGTCAAACTGGTCACTGGTCCCTTACCAGACCAGGGGTCATTATCATCGGAAGAGAAGATGGGAACATTGATATTTGGGATTTACTTGAAAAAACACATGAGCCTTCGCAGACTCAGAATATTTCTTCTGTTCCAATAAGTTGCATCAGACCCTGGATTGTCTCAAGTATGTATGGTTTTGGCAAGAAAGACACCAAACCAACCAAAGCTTGTGTCTGGGATGTTATGTGAACAACAACAACTTATATTTATATAGCACCTTTAATGTAATAAAATATCCCAAGGCACTTTGCAAGAGTGTTACAAAAACAAAATATGACACCGAGCCACATAAAGAGACTCCATCTGACCTTATGATGGAGGGAAGGTCATTGATGAAGCCTGAGCATGACTGCTCTTTCAAAAAGCCAGCATATGCTTGAGGGGCAGAAAGGCCTCCTTCTCTGCTCTGAGTTTCTATGACCTGAGGAAAAACTTTCCTCACAAGTTGTTCTGTTCTACGTATGAACATTCAAAATAGGAGCTGTCAGCCATTCAGCCCCTCGAGCCTGCTCCGCCAATCAATAAGATCGTGGCTGATCTGTTTGTGTTTAGATTTCCACACTCCCATCTACCCCCGATAATCTTTGATTCCCTTGCCTAACAAGAATCTATCTACCTCTGCACTCCCGCCTGCTCCACTGCCTTTGAAAGTCGCACAACCCTCTAAGAGAAAAAATTCTCCTCAGCATGTCCTAAAAGGACGACCCATAATTTTATAACAGTGGCCCCTTAGTTCTGGACTTACCAAAAGAGGAAATATCTTTTCGACATCCACATTGTCAAGATCGTTCAGGATCTTATACACTTCAATCAAGTCACCTCTCATTCTTCTAAACTCCAGTGGAAACAAGCCAAGTCTGTCCAACCTTTCCTCATAAGACAACCCATTCATTCCAGGTATCAATCTAGTAAACCTCCTCAGAACTGCCTCCAACGCATTTACATCCTTCCTTAAATAAGGGGGCCAAAAGTGCACATACTATTCATGATGTGGTTGCACCAATGCCCTGTTTAACTGAAACATAACATCTTTACTTTATGTTCAATTCCTCTTGTAATAAAGGATCGCATCCATTAGCCTCTTTAATTACTTGCTGTACCTGCCTACTAACTTTTTGTGATTCATGCACTCAAACACCTAGATCCCTCTGCACCTCAGAATTCTGCAGTTGTTCTCCATTTAAATAACACCCTGCTTTTTTATTCTTCCTGCCAAAATGAACAACTTCACATTTTCCCACATTATGCTCCGTCTGCCAGATTTTTGCCCACTCATTCAATCTATCTATATCCATCTGCAACCTCCTCATGTCCTCTTCACAACATACTTTCCTACCTAGCTTTGTGTCATCTGCAAATTTACCTACCATGCCTTCGCTCTCCTCATCTAAGTCATTGATGTAAATTGTAAAAAGTTGAGACCCCAGCACAGACCCCTGTGGGACTCCACTCATCATAATCCTGCCAATCAGAAAAAGACCCATTTATGCATATTCTCTGTTTCTGCCAATCCAGGCTAATATTTCACTCCCTACACCATGATCTTTTATTTCCAGCAGTAACCTTTGATGTGGCACCTTATCAAATGCCTTCTTGAAATCCAAGTACAGTATGTCCACGGACTCCCCTTCATCCACAGCATGTTACTCCTTCAAAAATATCCAATAAATTGGTTAAACATTATTTCCCTTTCACGAAACCATGTTGACTCTTCCCAATTGCCTTGAGTTTTTCTAAGTGCCCAGCTATAACCTCCTTAATGATCGATTCTAACACCTCCCCACGACAGGCGTTCTGGAATGTGCTGCCAGAAAGGGTGCTGGGAGCAGATTCAATAGGAGCTTTCAAACAGGAATTGGATAAATACGTGAAGGAGGAAAAGAGATCACAGGACTATGGGGAAATGGCTCAGAAAACCCTCCAGAAACTTGAGGTCATCAAAATCTCTGCTGTCCATATTGTAAATCGCAGAAAGTCCAGCTTTCCCATCACTCTCTGTGCTCACTGACCTTAATTGGCTCCCAGTTAAGCAATGTCTCAATCTTAAAATTCTCACAATTGTTTTCAAATCCCTCCCCGGCCTCGCTTCTCCCTATCTCTGTAACCTCCTCTAGCCCCACAACCGCCCAAGATCTCTGGATGTCTCTAATTCTGGCCTCTTGCACATCCCTGATTCCTGCCATGATTTCAGCTGCTTGGGCCTGGAATTCCCTCTCTAAACCTCTCCACCTCTCTCTCCTCCTTTTAGACACTCCTTAAAGCCTACCTCACTGACCAAGCTCTCGGTCATCTGCCCAGCCATCTCTTTTTGGAACTCACTGTGATATTTTATCTAATTGCACCCCCCCCCCGTGCTGTGCTTTGTAACATTTTACTCCTTCAAAAGTGTCAAATACAAATACAAATTTTTATTGGGGTTCAAAGAGCGGGCTATCGGTACTAAATGGAAAGCTCTTTTAGAGAACTGGCACCAACACAATGGCACGAATGGCCTCCCTCTGTGCTGTATCATTCCATGATACATGGATGAGGAATTGAGGGCACAGTGTTGATAATTTGCTTATAGCCACAGACTGAGAGTCACATATCCAGAGGGCATTGCAATTTTAGAATAACGTTGTCCCTGTAATCTGATCGCTGATGCACCAGGTTTTCAACAAGAACTAGAACTGAAGCCGACACAAAACTCAATGCTTTGATTTATAAGCCAGTGAAATATAATATATATATATATATTTTAATGTATTCAGCTGTAGTAAACAGTTGGAATATCTGCATTGTCCCCAACCTAATCTCTGTTTTTCATCAGCAAGACAACATTTACTGGCCGTATCTGATGACTTTGGTACACTACATATACTGGAGGTGCCCTGGGCTTTGCGATATCCATTAACTCAGGAGGTGAGTGAAGGGATATTACTGTGGCACTTTCAGATTTTAATTTAAAAAAAATACAAGTTCTTGCAAGTAATCTATCTGTCCCCTGAAGCATTTCAATTGCTTATTTGAACTCGCTTTGTTTTAGTAGAATGATGCAGGGTTAGGGTCTGGCAGTGTGGACTGTGAAGCAGCTTCCTGTAATGATCCAACCCCTTCACAATAAAAGCACAATTGTGCAACCCACTTCACTGACTTTCATCAGCACCCAAGCGAGCAAAAGCTCTTGATTGCTAATCACACAAATGACTTGCATTTATATAGCACCTTGCACAATCTCACATTGCAAAAAGCTTTACAGCCAATGAAATACTTTTTGAAGTGTAGTTACTGAAGCGGTCCATGTCCATGTGCAGCAGGATCTGGACAATATCCAGGCTTGGGTTGACAAGTGGCAAGTAACATTCGCACCACAAACGTGCCAGGCAATGACCATCTCCAACAAGAGAGAATCTAATCATCACCCCTTGACGTTCAATGGCATTACCATCACTGAATCCCCCACTAACATCCTGGGGGTTACCATTGACCAGAAACTGAACTGGACTAGCCATATAAAGACTGTGGCTACAAGAGCAGATCAGAGGCTAGGAGTCCTGTGACGAGTAACTCACCTCCTGATTCCCCAAAGCCTGTCCACCATCTACAAGGCACAAGTCAGGAGTTTGCTGGAATACTCTCCACTTGCCTGGATGAGTGCAGCTCCAACAGCACTCAAGAAGCTTGAAACCATCTAGGACAAAGCAGCCCCCTTGATTGGCACCCTATTCACAAATATTCACTCCCTCCACCACCAATGCACAGTGGCAGCAAGGTGTACCATCTACAAGATGCACTGCAGCAACTCGCCAAGGCTCCTTCAACAGCACCTTCCAAACCACGACCTCTGCCACCTAGAAGGTCAAGGACAGCAGACACATGGGAACACCACCACCTGTAAGTTCCCCTCCCAAGTCACTCACCATCCTGACTGGGAACTATAATGTCATTCCTTCACTGTCACTGGGTCAAAGTACTGGAACTCCCTCCCTTCCAGAAGAAATAAACAGTGAAAACTGGGAAATAAGAATATTGGTCTGAACTGTTAATTCCTTCTGGTCTAACAGCACTGTGGGTGTACCTACACCACATGGACTGCAGCGGTTCAAGAAGGCAGCTCACCACCACCTTCTCAAGGGCAATTAGGAATGGGCAATAAATGTTAGCCTAACCAGCGACGTCCATGTCCCATGAAAGAATAAAAAAACTATTGGAATGTCGGGAATGTGGCAGCCATTTTGCACACAACAAGCTCCCACAAAAAGCAATGTGATAATGACCTGATAATCTGTTTGCTGAGGGATAAATATCGGCCAGAACACCAGGGAGAACTTCTGTTCTTTTTTGAAATTGTGCCGTGGAATTATTAGCATCCACCTTGAGAAGACAGACAGGACCTTGGTTTCACACCTCATCTGAATGATGGTGGATCTAACAGAACTCCCTCACTGAGCTAGGTATGTTAGCTTAGATTCTGTGCAGAAGTGTCTGGAGTGGGATTTACCTCACACCCTTCTAACTCCGAGGTGAGAGTGCCACCAACTGAGCTACAGTTATTTAGACCCAGGCCAGGGGCGGGGTGTGTAGGGAGGGAGGGGTTATGTGAAGGCGTCATATGGGAACAGACTTGTGTTTAGCAATGGTGCCCACTGTGGTCAGGTAACCTTCTGACACTCACTGCCTTGGCTCACATGTAAAGTCTACGCCTTTGAGTGGGGTAAATGAGGCATATCAATAAATATTGAACCATAACCCGGGAGGAGCCAGTGCTTTCAGAAGAGGAGAGGCGAGAGGCAATGGAAGACGTGTGGCTTTGGATATACTTCCCAATGCATTTACCAGTAACCCATGCAAGATCATTTCTGGCTAACATGTTACCCTTTTATTCAGCCATCTTGCCATTGTAAATTCTGCTTTTAGGCGTGAATTGGGAACTGGATTAGGACAATCTGAATTGTTTCTAGTGAAGGAATTGTTAGGTCATTAAAAAAAAAATCAAAACTCTGGGATCTCTCCCAAACCAACTCCAAAAAAAAGGGTGAAAGGGTCATTTTTAGCACATAATCTTTTGTCTGCTCCACTCTGTTGATATGATCTTGGGTCACACATTGGAAACAGGATTGGGTTTTCTTTTTGGTGTACTGCTCCATAGTGATAAGCACAGCCTCTCAGTACAGGTAAGGAAGGCAAGCCAGGTTATATCATGGAGCATCTTCCACTGGGATAGATTGAAAAAGGTAGGATATAAAAAGAGCGAGGAGGAACCCATTTATTTGAAAGGCTCTTACTCGCTCAAGCAAACCACTAAAAAATATATTTTCTTTTCTTCCAGAAATCCAACGTTGAAGCTTATTTTGACAGGGAAGTTAAACGACTGGAATATTTTGAAGCAAGAAAAATATTAAGAAGTGAAAAGAAAGAACAGGAAGAGGAAGAAAAACCTGTGAGCAAATTAATTTGGTCCTTTCAAAGATTCTTTGGAACGAATGCACAAAGTTTACTACTTGCCACCTCACCCAAATGCACATCTGTTTTCCTTTAATGTTTTCTGCCTGCCATTATTTATTTGTACTGCTGGAACTCAGGTTCTCAGTGAGTGCAAAAAAAACTGCAGTCAAATCAATGGGGCAATTATGACCTGACTTGACTCTGTTAATGCAGTACTTCCTCCATGGAAACCTTTATGAGGTCTGTGGAACTCTTTAAACCACACAGTGAGGTTGCTTTATGATGAATTCCTGTTAGGTGGTTATAGCAGTACCGCAATCGGTCTCAGTGTCCCTAATGTAGCGAGTCGAGCGATGTGGGGGATAGTGAGGATTCCCTGCTTCTCCTCCCTATCCAACAAGCCCTGTTGGAAATAGCTCACGGGTGGACTATTGGGCTAGTACAGGAGAGAGGTGGCTGTGATGTGATATTCACTGAGTCGTCTGGCAGCGCGTACGATCTTACATCAAATTCCCAGCACAGAAGCAGGCCATTCGGACCATCTGGTCCATCTTGATGTTTACGCTCCTCGAAGCCTTCTCCCACTCTACTTCATCTCACCCTATCACCATAACCTCCCATTCCTACCTCCCTCACCTACTCCTGTGCTTAAGCTTTCCCTTAAATGCACCTGTGCCATTCACCTCAAACGCTCCATGTTGGCAAAGAAAATTGAGGGGCTTCTTTTAAAAGGCAGGACTCTCATCCATGCACAGTCTCAGTGCCCGGCACAGAATCCAGAGCACTTGCTTTGTCCTATCAGGGGGTGTCAAAGGGAACTAAAAAAGCACACACGCACACACACACACACAGACACAAACAGACACTCGCACACACACACACACACACACGCACACACGCACACAGACACACACACACACACGCACGCACGCACAGAGACACACAGACACAGACACACGCGCACACACACACACACGCACACACGCACACACGCACATGCACACAGACACACACACACACACAGACACACAGACACACACACGTGCACACAGACACATGCACAGACACACACACAGACACACACACGCACACAGACACACGCACACAGACACACACACAGGACACACACATACACACACACACACACACACAGACACATGCACCATGCACAGACACACGCATACACAGACACAGACACAAACGGACACACACACACACATGCACACATGCACAGACACATGCATACACGCACACACACAGACACACACACACAGACACACACACACAGACACACACATACACACAGACACACTCACACACACAGACACACTCACACACACAGACACATACACATGCACACAGACACATACACACGCACACAGACACATACACACACAGACGCACAGAGACACATACACAGACACACGCACACACACACAGACACGTACACACGCACACAGACACACACATGCACACAGACACATACACACGCACACAGACACATACACACACACACACACAGACGCACAGAGACACAT
Source organism: Carcharodon carcharias (assembly GCF_017639515.1). NCBI lineage: Eukaryota > Metazoa > Chordata > Chondrichthyes > Lamniformes > Lamnidae > Carcharodon > Carcharodon carcharias. Next base: position 114,949,999 of record NC_054482.1, read on the forward strand.
ACACAGACACACGCACACACAGACACATACACACACACAGACACAGACACACGCACACAGACACATACACAGACACACAGACACACACACAGACACACGCACACAGACACATACACACGCACACAGACACATACACACAGACGCACACACGCACAGAGACACATACACAGACACACGCACACACACAGAGACACATACACACGCACACAGACACATACACAGACACACGCACAGACACACGCACACACACACACACGCACACACACACAGACACACACACACACAGACACATACACACACACACATAGACACATACACACGCACACACACACAGACACACACGCACACACACACAGACACACACAGACACACACACACACACGCACACACACACAGACACGCACACACGCACACAGACACACACACACATAGACACATACACACGCACGCACACGCACACGCACACGCACAGACACGCACACACGCACACACACACATACACATGCACGCGCACACACACACATACATACACACACACACACACAGACACACACACACACGCACACACACGCACACACGCACACAGACACACACACACGCACACACATACGCACACATACACACACACACACACACACACACAGACACACACACAGACAGACACACACACAGACAGACACACACACACACACACACACACACAGACACATACACACACATACACACGCACACACAGACACACACACACACACACACACACACACACACTGTCCCCATCAGAAGATTAGGCCTTTGTGCAGGAACATTGCCAACCCTTCATCAAGCACACTCCTGGTGATTGTCTGCACACGTGTGAAAGACGGGTACCTGGGGAGTGGTACCCCTCGGAGGGATAAGAGCTCTCATGGAGCAGTGAGTAAAATGAAACGAAAAAGAAGAGAGAGTAAGGAAAAGGAAAAAAAAAAATCAAGCGCAACTTTAAAACAAAAATATACCTGAATGCAATTAATGGCTTCCATAATTTGTAGGCATCTCATTACACCCTGGAGGCTTTGATAGTTTGTTTCAAACAGTCATTGTATTCCAGCCACTTTGTTCAAAAATGTACAAGCGTTTCAATTAAACTACCACAACCCTTGCTGTTAAGCTTGGAATAGCAGCTGTATTTTGTTTCTTTATTTATTATAATCCCGAAGATCTACCTGAAGATGAACGTTGAATTTTTTTTTTTTTAATTTACTCTGATGTTATCAAAAATCAGGGATGAGAAATGCCTGGGTGAGATTTTAACCCACTCACTTATGCAGAGTTAAAATTGGGCCCAGATATGGTGCTGTTAAGGCGGAGTGTATAAATGGGCTCATCAGACAATTGAATGAGTTTCGGAAGGGATCGGTGCATAAAGTGTAAGAAAAGGGATCTGTGCTTGTTTGCTTTTCTGGACAATGTTTATGTTCCATCTTCACAGGCGCCCGAGGTAGAACCAAAGACGGTGGAACAATTGGAAGAGGAAGCAAAAAAGGAACATGCAGCTTACCTACAGGAAGAGAAGAAGATTATCTTTGCTCAGCTGGGGAAAGTGTGAAGGAGGCCGTAAATATTTGATGTATATTTTTCTATTATAAATTAAAAAATGATCGGATTAAAAACACAAGTTTATATCCCGATGGTGTTATCAGCTCAGAAATAACATGGCAATCAAGCATGAGAAAATGCAGTCACATGTGGACCACCATCAAAGCCTTGACCCCAGTATTGTAAAATAAAAAAAAAATTAAGCGCCACTTGGAAAATTAAGGGTTAATAAAGGAATAGCAAAACGGATTTTTTAAAGGCAGATTGTGTTGACCTAATTTGATACGTTGAGAATCTAGATTTTCAAAAGACCTTTGATGAAATATCACAAAGTAGACTTGCAAGCAAACTTGAAGCTAATGGGATTGAAAGGATAGTGGCTGAGGGGATGCAAAGTTGGCAAAGACAGAAAACAGAGAGTAGTGGTGAACAGTGGTTTTTCAGATTAAGGTAAGTATACAGTGATGATCTCCAGGGGTCAGTGTTGGGACCAATGCTCTCTTTGACAGGTGCTTTATTAAAAAAAAATTCTTCATGGGACATGGACATCACTGGCAAGGCCAACACTTGCTCCCCATCACTAATTGCCCCTCAGACTGAATACATTTCAGAGTCAACCACATTGCTGTGGATCTAAGTCAGGACCAGATAAGGAAAGCAGATTTGTTTATAATTCTAGATGTATTAATTGAATTTAAACTCCACCAGCTGCTGTGGTGGGATTTGAACCCATATCCCCTGTGGGACTCATCCAGTGACATTACCACTAAGCCACCATCTCCCCTTAAGCACAAGCCTCCCCTTGGGTATAAAGGGCATAATTTCAAAGTTTGCAGATGACACAAAACTTGGAAATGTGTCGAACAGTGAGAAAGATAGAAAGTTAACAGATTTGTGAAATGAGAAGACTGAGAACAGATGAATTTTAACACAGGGAAGTGTGAAGTGATTCAGTTTGGTAGGAATAATGAGGAATGAGGCAATAATCTAATGGTACAATTTTAAAAGTTGCACAGGAATAGAGAGAACTGGGAGGTGCTCAGGCAGCAGCGCAAGTTGAGAAGGTTGTTAAGAAAGCATGTGGGACCCTTGGCTTTAAGAGTACAAAAGTAAGGCTGTTAGGCTAAACCTTTATAAATCTGGGAGCCAGGCTTTAGGTAGAATGTCGAGGCCTTGGAGAGGGTGCGGAGGGGATTTACTGGAATGGGACCAGGGGTGAGGGACTTCAGTTAATCTGGAGAAACTGGAGAAGCTGGGATTGTTGTCCTTGGAGTAGAGAAGGCTGAGGGGAAATTTAGTAGATGTGTTCAAAATTATGAAGGGTTTCGATAGAGTAAAGAGAAAATGTTTCCAGTGGCAGAAGGGTCGGTAATCTGAAGTCTCAAATTTGAGGTAATTTTCCAAAGGACTGGAGTAGAGGTGAGGAGAACTTTTGTGAGGAGTTGTGATCTGGAATGTGCTGGCTGAAAGGGTGGTGGAAGCAGATTCAATATTAATTGTCAAAAGAGAATTGGATAAATCAGGGCTTCAAGGAAAGGGCAAGATGAGTGGAACTAATTGGATAGCTCTTTCGCATACATGATGGGCCAAATGGCCCCCTTCTGCATTGCATCATTTTATGATGTACCTTTTTTCATTACATTACATGAATTCCACACCATCCTCCTCACAGTTCACAACACTCCCAAGCTTCATTTTATCTGAATACTTTGAAATTGTCCCCTGCACAACAATATCTAGATCATTAATATATTTCAGGAAAAGCAAGGGTCCCAATACTGGCCCCTGGGGAACTCCACTACAAACCTTCCCCCAGCCCGAAAAATATTCATTGGCCCTTACACTCTGCTTCCTATTTTTCAGCCAATTTTGTATCCATGTTGCTACTGTCCCTTTTATTCCACGAGCAATAACTTTTCTCATAAGTCTGTTGTGTGGCACTGTGTCAAATGCCTTTTGAAAGTCCATGTACACCACATCAACAGCATCACCCTCATCGACCTTTTCTGTTAACTCTTCAAAAAACTCCAGCAAGTTAGTTAAACATGATTTCCCTTTAGAAATCCATGCTGGATCTTCCTTATCAACCCATATTTTTCCGTATGACTATTAGCTCTGCACCAAATAATTGTTTCTAGAATCTTGCCCATCTCTGAAGTTGAACTGACTGGTCTGTAATTGCTGGGCTTATCCTTACAACCTTTTTTGAACAAGGACGTAATATTTGCAATTCTCCAGTCCTCTGGCACCTCCCCTGGGTCCAGGGAAGACTGAAAAAATTATGGCCAGTGCCCCTGCAATTTCTACTCTTACTTCCTTCAATGTCCTTGGATGCATCTCATCCGATCCCGGCGTCTTGACAATTGAACTGGACTAACCATATAAATAATGTGGCTACAAGGACAGGTCAGAGGCTAGGAATTCTGTGATGAGTATCTCACCTCCTGACTCCCCAAAGCCTGTCCACCATCTACAAGACTCAAGTCAGGAACGTGATGGAATACACTCCACTTGCCTGGATGAGTTCAGGTCCAACAATGCTCAAGGGGCTCCACACCACCACACCATCAAGGACAAATCAGCCCATTTATTTGGCACCCCATTCACCACCTTAACCATTCCCTCGCTCTACCACTGATGAACATTAGCAGCAGTGTGTACCATCTACAAGATGCACTGCAGGAATTCACCAAGGCTCCTTAGACAGCACCTTCCAAACCCACGACTGCTACCATCAAGAAGGACAAGGGCAGCAGATAGATGGGAACACTACCACCTGGAAGTTCCCCTCCAAGCCGCTCACCATCTTGTCTTGGAAATATATTGCCGTTCCTTCACTGTCACTGGGTCAAAATCCTGGAACTCCCTCCCTAACAGCACTGTGGATGCACCTACACCACATGGACTGTGGCAGTTCAAGAAGGCAGCTCACCACCACCTTCTCAAGGGCAACTATGGATGGGCAATAAATGCTGGTTTAGCCAGCAACGCCCACGTCCTGTGAAAGTATTAAAAAATTCTTGTAGGAGCAAAAGAAAGAGAGAGATAGAGCAGAAATCTAGGGAAGGAATTCCAGATCTTCCCAGAAGGAAAAAACAGCAAAAACTTAGAAATAAGAATACTGGTCCGAACCGATCTTGTATACCCTATGATGGAACACCAGTAAAAATAAGGGTACAGGTCCAAACTGTTTTTTCCTTCTGGGAGCCCAGGCAGCTGAAGCAAGACCAACAATAGTGGAGCAATTAAAATTGGGGCTGTTCAAATGGCAAGAATTGGAGAAGCACAGGGTTCTCAGAGAGTTTCAGGGCTGGAAGAGTTTAGAGAGATAGGGAAAGGCTTGAAAACAAGGACGAGAATTTTAAAAAGTTATGCAGCCGAAGTAGGTCAACAAGCAGAGGGATTGATAGGTGAACGAGACTTGTTACAAGTTAGGACAGCTTTATTCCACATGTGCATCTGATAAAGCTTGGGCTGCCATTGATCTATACGTTATGACAAACACAAATAGCAATTCGCTGCTCAGTTTGGATGCATTCACTCTACAATCGTCAGTTCTGAGGGGCTTTTGCTTCACCGTAATGCTGCATTTGTGGTGCAACAACTTGAATCCAGTGTCAGGGCGCTCTTGATGGTAGAATAAAGTATAGTGAGTCTCCTCCTTGCTCTCTGTTGTCCTTGACAACAGTTAGGACTTCCACACCCAATTTATAGTGTCAATCCCAAATCCTAATTAGCGTCTAAAGTAAAAGCAAAAGACTGGATGCTGGAAATCGGAAATAAAAATAGAAAATGCTGGAAAAACCCAGCAGATCTGGCAGCATTTGTGGAGAGGAAAACTGAGCTAATGTTTCGAGTCCAATATGACTCTTCTTTGGAATGATGTTGCCAGACCTGCTGAGGTTTTCCACCATTTCCTGTTTTCACCCCAATTAGTGTCAACTTGAAGTCACACTAAGGTCCAGAACCTACCAGCAACAAGTATCCCATCAGAATAGTTTTATGCCACTACTGGGTTCTCAGGAAATTCAACGATATTAAGTGTAGTTACTTCTGCCTTCTTTGAATGACATTGTAATTAAAAAGTACTTTAATGAAACATCAGTTCTGCTTCTGTTGGACAGTTACAACGTATAAACTGAATGAGACCCTGTTTTTACAGACATTACAACAGGGAGAATGGCCATTCAGCCCATCGAATAGAAAGACTTGCTTTCATAGAGTGCCATTCACAGTCACTGAATGTCCCAAAGCACTTTTCAGCCAATGAAGTACTTCTGAAGTGTAGTGACTGTTCTAATGTAGGAAACGCAGCAGCTAATTTGTGCACAGCAAGCTCCCATAAACAGCAACGTGGTAGTGACCAATCATCTGTTTTTGTGACATTAACTGAGGAATAAATATTGGATACTGATGATAACTCCTCTACTCTTCTTCAAAGTAGCACCATGGTATCTTTTCCAGCTGAGGGGCCAAAACAGGGTCTCGTTTTAACATCTCATCCAATGGCATCTCCAACAATGTAGTACTCCCTCACTATTGCACTGAAGTGCCAGCTTTGAATTTTTGTGCTCAGCTCCCTGGAGTGGGACTTGAACTCACAACCTTCAGACTCAGATGCAAGGATGCTATCAAATGATATGAGTCAGTGCTTGGGTTGCCAACTCTGGGGTTGGATGTATTCCTGAAGATTCCATTTCTAACCTTTTACTTCCAACCATCCTGCCTGTTGAACAGCCTTTTTTGCAACTCCATTTTTTAAATAATTAAAAATGTTAGAGGAAAATAAAAAAAAACCCTACAATTTTCTTTCAATGTCCTGATATCTTTTCTGCAGGGTTTCTGCTTGTGTCAATGTCCAAGCGATTAGTCCTTATTACTGGGCACTCCATGAAAATCTGGAGGGTTGGCAAGATGAATCGGTGTTTATTCTCCAGATGAGCAGTAGCCTCAGCTTTCTGCTGCCCACATGCTTTTCCTGTGTTACAGTAGGCACCTGTAAAGTAGGGGGAGATAGTGGTATTACTGGCCTAGTAATCCAAAGGCCCAGGCTAATAGTCTGTGGACATGGGTTCAAATCTCGCCATGGTAGCTGGTGGAATTTAAATTCAATCAATAATTCAGGAATATAAAGCTAGTTGCAGCAATGGTGACAATGAAACTACCATCAATTGTTGTAAAAGACCTATCTGGTTCACTAATGCCCTTTAGGGAAGAAAATCTGCCATCCTTACCTGGTCTGGTCTACATGTGACTCCAGACCTACACCAATGTGGGTGATTCTTAACTGCCCTGGCCTAGCAAGCTACTCATTTCAAGAGCAATTAGGGATGGGCAACAAATGCTGACCTTGAAAGAATAAAGAAATACTTTTTAAAATGCCAACAACTGTTCAATCCTCGCCCAGCTGGCTTTATTCCTTAAAGCAATAAAGGGGTTAAAGTGAAAAAATGGAAGGTATGCATAGTTTAAAGTGAGGATAAACACTTTAATCATTCCAGTATGTCCATGGGCCTAGTTTCCACTTTTCACTCGTACTGTATTATGAGTTCAAGGAGGACGACTTGGCATTGAATCAGCAAATGGAAAGTCTGTTTTGAATTAGTGTTGAAGAGTCTACCAGCCTTCTGAGCTATACTCAAGACTGCTACTTTGCATTTCATCATCATGACTTATAGGTTCAAGCTTGATAGGCACTTTTGTGTATTAATATTTGGTAGTAAAAATTTGAACTCTGCGGACCTCAACTGCATACCTTCAAAGACCTTTAGTTGTGAGCTGTGTAAACCTCTCGAGAATTGTGCAGAACTACTAATACCAGGAGATGCAAACCAAACCTCGGAGTCCAAGTAATGAAAACCAGATTTCAGCAGAAACCCAGCAGGAGTATTCTGTCAATAACTGCTGTTTAGATTCACATCTAAACTCTGTCTTTAACACACTCCAGGCTTTACAAAGCTATGTTGTACTTTATACAATGCTGGGCTAATGCAAATTGCACCTCGAAACAGAATTTCAATGCTGAAATGTTGAACAGATCTAACGAAAGTTGAGCGCAGAAAGTGGACTCATTTTGTTACCCTTGGCTTTCCTATACCTCTCTAATTTCTGCCACTTTTCTCCTTCCTGTAGGGTGATTCTTCTGCTGTGTTGCTATTCCCACGAGTTTAGACGATTAAGGGGTGATCTAATTGAGGCATTTAGGGTGATTAAAGGATTTGATAGGGTAAGTGAAGAGAAACTATTTCCTCTGGCGAAGGGTCATGAATTTGATGGGCTGAATGGCCTCCTGTGTGGTAATGACTCTGAGCCCAGAACAAAGGGAACATAACTTGTAAAATTCGAGCCAGGCCATTCAGGGCTGATGTCAGGAGTGGAAATCTAGAACTCTCTCCCCGCAAAAGCTGTGGAGGTTGAGGATCACTTGAAAATTTCCAAAGTGAGGTTGATGGATTTTTCTTGGTAAGGGTACTAGGGATTACAGAGCCAAAATGTTAATATACACATGATCTAATTGTGGAATAGACTTGAGAGGCTGAATGATCTCCTCCTGTTCTTATATTCCTATCTAAATGACCACTTTTCTTGCAAGAATATGGGCAATGAGTGATGATGAGGGTTTCATCAGACAGGACTTCACATTTAACCTGATCCTGTCCAGGTGCGTGTACTTTCCAAGATAACAATCAGGGGTAGGGACGGTCATTGAAGTTTTTACTTCCTGCCATCCTCACCTCGTGATAACATAGCATTCCAATTGATGACACATCCCTGGTCAGCTGACATCCCTCAGACATGGAGCATGGGATAAGATCTCACTAGTATCATCCATTTTTGCGAAGTGCATGTGGTATTGCATCGTTGTGGTCTTGGAGATGTTAGGAACGTAGGAGGAGTAGGCCATTCAGCCCATCGAGCCTGCTCTGCCACTCAATACAATCATGGCTGATCATCAATGCCTTTTCCCCACACTATCCCCATATCCTATGTCATTGGTATTTAGAAATCCGTCAATCTCTGCTTTAAACATACTCAATGACTGAGCTACCACAGCCCTCTGGTGTAGACAATCCCAAAGATTCACAACCCATACCCCACCCCCTGCCCCCTGCACACAGTGCTCCATGTGCAGTCTAACCAAGATTCTACACAATTGAAACAAGACTTCACTACTCTTGTACTCAAATCCTCTTGTGATAAATGCTAACATACCATTAGTCTTCCTAATTGCTTGCTGCACTTGCACGTTAGCTTTCAGTGACTTATTGACGAGGACACCCAGGTCCCTTTGGACACCTACACTTTTTAATCTCTTACCATTTAAGAAATACTCTGCGTATCTGTTCCTCCTACCCAAAGTGGATAACCTCACATTTTTCCGCATTATATTCCATCTGCCATGTTCTTGCCCACTGACTAAGTCTGTTCAAATCCTCTTGAAGCCTCTTTGCATCCTCCTCACAACTCACATTCCCACCTAGCTTTGTGTCATCTGCAAACTTGGAAATATTACATTTGTTCCCCACATCCAAATCATTGATATGTATTGTGAACAGCTGGGCCAGGACTGATCCTCATGGTACCCCACTAATCACAGCCTGCCAACGCAAGGCTGAACTGTACCGCCCTACTCTGTTTTCTGCCTGTTATTGTCTATGTTTCTATGTTGCGTCTGCTCGGAAGTGCTGAGCAGTCCCTGTGCAAGCGGTGGGGCAGGGGAGGGATTCCCTGAGCCGGGAGCGCTGCCTCAGGGAGACAGGCTGAAGTGTGAAAACGTTATTAGAGGCAGTGTATTACCTCCTATTCCATGTGTTGCTAACTAAGCTCCTGTAAAGGGACTTTATCGAAAGCCTTCTGAAAATCCAAGTACACTACGGGCAGCTTTTTCCAGTTGGCGAGTGTTGGCTGGAACCCGCTCGCCGATGTGTAAAATGACGCGGGGTGATGTCGGGCAGGTGTCCCAACTCAACCTGCGTCATTTATATTTTCAGGTTGGCAGGCGGTGAGCCGAGTTGGCTACGCACCCGCCAACCTGTCAACGGCCACTTAAGGCCATTAATAAAGTAATTGAAGTAATCAATGGACCTGCCCGTCCAACCTTAAAGTTGTCGGGCAGGCTGGGAGCCCAGGCGGGCTTCCGAAAAAACATGAAACCTCATCCACGGGCAGGATGAGGTTTCATGAGGGTTTTAAAAATATTTATGAAATTTATGAATAAAAGTCATTGACATGTCCCAGCTCATGTGACAGTGTCACATGAGGGGACATGTCAGGAATATTTTTTTCTGCCTTTAATGACGTTTTCACACTTCAGCCTATCTCCCTGAGGCAGCACTACCGGCTCGGGGATCTCCCCACACCCCCCCACCCTCTCCCCACCCCAACCACCGCCACTGCCTGCACCAGGGAGTGCTCAGCGCTTCCGAGTCGACGTAACATAGAAACGTAGAAAATAAGAGATGTAGGCCATTCAGCCCTTTGAGCTTACTCCGCCAGTCATCATGATCATGACTGATCATCCAACTCAATAGCCTGCTCCCACTTTCTCCCCATATCCTTTGATCCCTTTTGCTCCAAGAGCTATATCTAACTCCTTCTTGAAAACATACAATGTTTTCGCCTCAACTACTTTGTGGTAGCGAATTCCTCAATTCCTTAATTGGCCCTCCCATGTAAAATGGCAGTGCGCCTTTGACCAGGGGCACCGATCAGGAACCCGTCCACCCGCACCCAGTCCTGCACAACCCCCCCGACAGGGGGAAAATGCTGCCCTAAGTCCACCAACTTCCCAATATCAAACCTGTTGGTGAAGTCCTCAAAAAACTCAAATGGGTTCATCAAACTTGATTTCCTACTCATGAATCCATGTTGACTATGCCAAATCAGATCATTATTATCCGAGTGTCTATTTACCACATCCTTTAAACCGCATTCCAGCATTTTCCCTCCTAGTGATATAAAACCGATGGGTCTGTAGTTCCCCTTTTTTCTGCATTCTGCAGTTCATGTTGTACTTCATCCATCTCAGGTGCAGGTTCAACATTTCAGGTGAAGCAATGAATAAAATGGTAAATGACCATCCATGTTTAAAATACTCTCTTTCAATTCCATTATACTTCATCTTCTGAACATGATGAATCTTCCTCCATGCATCAGATCTGTCTGAACACCACCACCTGCAAGTTCCCCTCCAAGCCATCCTGACTAGGAATTATACCGCTGTTCCTTCACTGAGTCAAAATCCTGGAACTCCCGAACAGCACAGTGGATGTTGTTGCAAATATCTCGGTCATGGTTCATGTTAATATTTTGGAGGTACTGTTTCAGGTTTGGGAAGATTAAAGTTTAACTGTAGAAATTAGGATAAATGCAACTAAAGCAGCTAGGAGTCTATTACACTTAAAATGTTGGCTATGGTGATTGTTGCTTTCAGGCCAGCCTTACTGAGTAAGGGTCACGTGGTCAGAACAGCCAATCAACACCGAGCATGTGGAAACTTAAGGGGTGGAGTTTTCTTAGTCTAGAAAATGCATTGTAGCCTTGCTAGAGGCCTGCAGCTAACCCAGCAGCTCTGTAAATAAGGTTTGTTTTTCAACTAAAGAAGCCTCTCAGTAGTACATCTCTACAGGGGCCATGTTGACTTAACGGGTTAACAGCTAGAAAGTTAAGATCCTAAAACAGCAGTTGGGCTTATTTAGCTGGAGACGAGATATCCATGCTGCTTGCAAATAAGTGCAGTCTAGACAGATGTTTTGTTTTGGGAGTTAGAGCTAAATTAGTTTAAAAGCATTCAGCGTACCCTGAAACGCTACATCAATGAGATGTGTGGAGCTTAAATTTCAATTTATCTGTTTGTTCTGGGGGGGTGGGGTTGGTTGGTTGGACTTTGTGTGGTTCATAGTTCACAGAGAAGCCCCGAGAGCTGTTTACTGACCCACAGCTGCGTGGAGCCTGCTAAGTTCTACGAAAGAGTTGGAATTGTGCCAGTAATTAGATGCAGGAGTGCAGCTTTTTGGAACGCAGTTTCAGGAGAAGAGATTGAACCATCAGGAGGTGAACAGTCATTGAGACAGTCAAAATCAGAGCAACCTTTGAAGGGTAACTGGGATTTTAAACTTTGTCTACTTTAAACAAAAGGTTACTGATACCTAACCAGATTGTAACAGTGTACCTACACTATGTGGACTGTGGTGGTTCAAGATGGTGGTTCACCACCATGACCGCAGGGGCAATTTGGGATGAATAATAAATTTTGTGCTGCCAGCAATGCTCACATCCCATAAATAATTAAAAGAGTTATTTTGTGATTTTTTGCAAACAAGGTCTTCCTGGAGACTTCGATGACAAGTGAATTAGCCATTGGATGAAGTAGTTCTATCTCATGTCCCTTCTAAAGTGTCAGCTTAATTCAGTTGGTTGTACATTTATCTCACACTCAAGAGATTGTGGATTCTAAGACCCACAATTGACTTGAACACATAATGTAGCCTGACACTGCAGGGGCTGCTATGTTATTGGAGGTGCTATCTTTTGGATAGGCTATTAAACTTTTGCATTAATCTGAACTGGCAAAGAACCTTAGATCCTATGGAACTATTTGAAGAGTAAAGAGATTACCAGGTGTCAAGGCCAATACTCCTCCCTCAACTAACAGCACTAAAAACAAACTATCTCACCATTCATACAATTGCTATTGCTGGGAGCTTTCTGCGTTTGCCTACCTTTGTAAATGTTAAAATTCTCATCCTTGGTTTCAAATCCCTCTCGAGCCCTGCTCCTCCCTGTTGCTGTAGGAACATAGGAGCAGGAGTAGGCCATTCAGCCCCTCGAACCTGCTCTACCATTCAACTAGATCATGGCTGATAATCTATCTCAGTGCATATTTTCCGCACTATCCTCATATCCCTTGATATCTAGAAACCTATTGAACTCTGTCTTGAGCATACTCTATGGTTGAGCCTCCACTGCCCTCTGGGGGTGGGGAATTCCAAAATTCACCGCCCTCTGAGTGAAGAGATTCTTTCTCATCTCAGTCCTTGATGGACTCAGTCCCCTCATTCTGAGATTGTGTCACCTGGTCCTAGACCTCCCAGCCAGGGAAAACATCCTTCCTGCATCTACCCTGTAAGTAAATTCTTATCTTTTCCAGTGCCGAACCCCACAAGCTCCTCCAATTCTGGCTCTTTGCACATTCCCAATATCAATTGTGCCACCATACCTGTGCCAGGCCTTCAGTTGCCAAAGCCCTAAGCTCTGGAATTCCCTCCCTTAACCTCTCCCCCCACCCTGTCCTCCTTTAAGATGCTCCTTAAAACTTCTTTGACCAAGCATTAGAACACTGGTCCTCCCAGTAGCTCCTCATGCAGCTCGGTGTCAGTTAGTTTAATAATCGCTCCTGTGGAGTATCTTGGGATGTTTTACTGTGTTAAAAGGCAAGGTGTTGTTGCTATGTTCCAGAAGTAATTAATTTGTTATGAAGCACTTTGGTATGTACTGAGGATGTAGAAGATGCTATAGAAATGCAAATCCTTTCCTTCCTGCTCTTAATTTCCGAATTTTTAGAAACACGCCCTTGGTCTTTGAATTCTTTTCTATCAGGAACCAGTTTTGTCAACCCCATTTATATTATTTAAATCTCCGCAGTAACTTTACAATGCAGAAGGCATTGTAAATCATTTGGCCCACCCTTCACTCGAAATAATTTTCATTTCTGCTTCCATCCACTCTGAGGGGCAATAATATCCTTCCTCTGATGAGGTGCCCAGAATGTCCCCTCATAGGCAGAGGAAGCGAGACCAATGTCCTTTTCAGTAACAATATAAATACGTTTAGATTGCACACTCTCCCTCTTGATTCAAGATTGTACTTACTTTACAATAGTGACTACACTTCTAAAGTGGGTAGTCATGTGGATAGAGTCCCTACCTCCAAGCCAGAAGATCTGGGTTCTCACCCCAGGATGTCATGGCCAAGGAAGGTGCACCCAGACACGGCCAAATAGGTTGCGTATGAACCTGCAAATCATTTCAACACTTGGCAAAGGCAGGCAGTAAGAGCTGGAAAGATTCCAGGTCATCCTTTTTTAAAATTTATTCACTCATAGGATGTAGGTGCCAGCATTTATTGCCCATCCCTAGTTGCCCTTGAGAAGGTGGTGATGAACTACCTTCTTGAACTGCTGCAGTCCTTGTGGTATAGGTATACCCACAGTACTGTTAAGAAAGGAGACTGTGTAGTGGTTTGATACAACTGAGTGGCTTGCTAAGCCATTTCAAGGGCAGGTAAGAGTCAACCACATTGCTGTGGGGCTGGAGTCACACGTAGGCCAGGCTGGGTAAGAACAGCAGATTTCCTTCCCTAAAGGACATTAGTGAACCAGATGGGTTTTTTAGTACAATCAACAATGGTTTCATGGTCACCATTACTGAGACTAGCTTTTAATTCCAGATTATGTGATGGAAAGAACATTGGAACCTCTACCATCATTATCCATAGTTCCAGACTACAACATGCATGTAAATTGTATGTTGCCTGGACTCCAAGTGAACTGTAACACACCACCACACTTGTAAAGTAATTAATCATGGCTCTCTGGGGTGTCCTGAGGTCCTAAAAAGACACTACAGAAATGTAAGTTTGTCTTCATCTGCAGCTAAGCTATCTTTTCTGATCTGTGGGATACAAGTTCAGCTCACTTCTGCCATCAGGATCTGCACCTCTGGTAACACATCACTACCATGAAGGTCAGCAAGCACCTAGAAATGGGAAGAAATGTTGGTTCTCCTCTGAAGGATTCATGATGGCTAGACTCATGGCCTGAGCAAGCCCCTCAAATTCTAACTCCATTTGCTACTCCACAACCGTCGGTACATATCAGTTTGGAAGTCTTGTATCTTAATGCTGATAGGCTGAAGAGATGGTTTCACCATTAGAGGTGACCTATAAGAAAGTGTAGCACCTCCATGTGGCTGGAAACCTATCTGTTGAGGGGAGATGGGGGGGTGGGGGGTTGGGTGGGGGGTGGTTGCGGTGCTGGTCTTAGCTGTTGGCTTCCTTGACATTAATCATCATGATCTTCTCATGCAGGGTGATTGTGAGCTGATACTCTGGAGGTCACCAGTCTGCTCCAGGTGTTCTTAAGGTGACACTATCACCTCCCAGGTGGCTGTTAGCTAGCCTGAACGCTTGTCCACCCTTTGACGTGTCTTGTCCTTCATCCTGCAGGGGCCCCTCCTCACCAGGCAAGTCTCCCACTAACAGCAATGTCATAATGACCTGATGTTGATTGAAGGATAACTATTGGCCAGGATCCAGAGGATAACGTCTCTGCTTTTCTCTAAGATACTGGCCATGTGATCTTTAATGTTCACCTGAGAGAAGAATTGACCCTGATTGGGTCCTTAAATATTTAAATTGGCTGCCGACTCCATGGTACAGGCAGACAATCCCAGCCCCTGGTGCTGGGAATACGTCAGGGAACTGTCTGGACTCTGCTCCTCCCTATTTTACAGGCACACACCCGCCTCTGTTCCCACTGCCACAGGCTGGCAAAATTCAATACAACACAGGAGATGGCCATTTGGGCAACTGAGCTCATGCAATCCAGTCAGTCCCATTGCCCCACCCTTTCTCCACAGCTCTGTAAATTTAGTTCAATCCAGTGCTCCTCTCATTTACTTTTGAAATTATTAATCATCCCTGTTTCCATTGTACTCGTAGGCTGCAAGTTCCTGGTCATCCCCCCACTCCCCTTCCCCCCCCCAATTCTCTCCTCCCCCACTCCCACCACTCCCTCCACCCCCACCCACCCCACCACTCCCTCCTCCCCCACCCACCCACCTCCCCCATCACTCCCCACCCACCCACCTCCAACACTCCCTCCTCCCCCACCCACCCCACCACTCCCCACCCACCCACCTCCAACACTCCCTCCTCCCCATTCCCACCACTCCCTCCTCCCCCCCCACCCACCCTACCACTCCGTCTTCCCCCCTCCCACATCACTCCCCACCCACCCCCATCGCTCCCCATCACTCATCCCTTTCCCAAAGCCTTAATCTGTATCCCCAGTCCTTGAACTATCAGCTCATGGAAACAGCTTTTTCTTCATCTACCTTATCTAAATGTGTCATAATCTTGTACACCTCTAACAAATCTCCTGACATTTTCCTTTGCTGCAAGGAGAACACCAGTTTCTCCAACCTGACCTTGTAGCTAAAATCCCCTATGCCCGGAACCATTCTGGTAAATCTCCTCTGCACCCTCTCAAGGACCTTTGCATCTTTCTAAAATGTGGTATTATTTCTGATAATTACCGTGTGTGACTGCCCTGTATTCTATATCAGTTTGACAGATATTAGTGCTCTCTGTCCTGTTATTAGTATTTATTTCTATTTTAGTCCATGCATACAAAAAATGTCCAAAATTTATTTGCCTTTCTTAAGGAACAAGGACATTGTAAAACAAACTCCTGTTTTACTACTCAGTTTATAGCTCGAGGTTGTTATTATATCATGGGCTGTTTGGCTTCCTTCTGTGCCATAATGATTCTATAGCGACCAAAAGATAAGGCCGAAGCATTTACAACAATCTTCAGCCAGAAGTGCCGAGTGGATGATCCATCTCGGCCTCCTCTGGAGGTCCCCAGTATCACAGATGCCAGTCTTCAGCCAATTTGATTCACTCCACATGATATCAAGGAACAGCTGAAGACACTGGATAGTGCAAAGGCTAAGGGCCCTGACAATATTCCAGCAATAGTAATGAAGACCTGTGCTCCAGAATTGCCAAGCCCCTAGCCAAGCTGTTCTGGTGCAGCTACAACACTGACATCTACCCGGCTATGTGGAAAATTGCCCAGGTATGTCCTGTACACACAAAGCAGGACAAATCCAACCTGGTCAATTACCGCCCCATCAGTCTACTCTCGACCATCAGTAAAGTGATGGAAGGGATCATCAACAGTGCTATCAAGCAGTACTTGCTTAGCAGTAACCTGCTCATCGATGCCCAGTTTAGGTTCCACCAGGGCCACTCAGCTCCTGACCTCATTACAGCCTTGGTTCAAACATGGACAAGAGCTGAATCCTGGAGGTGAGGTGAGAGTTACTGCCCTTGACATAAGGCAGCATTTGACTGAGTGTGGCATCAAGGAGCCCAAGCAAAACTAGAGTCAATGGGAATCAGGGGGAAAACTCTCCACTGGTTGGAGTCATACCTAGCACAAAGGAAGATGGTTGTGGTTGTTGGAGGTCAGTCATCTCAGCTCCAGGACATCACTGCAGGAGTTCCTCAGGGTAGTGTCCTCAGCCCAACCATCTTCAGCTGCTTCATCAATGACCTTCCTTCCATCATAAGGTCAGAAGTGGAGATGAAACATGGTAAATACATGAGCACCATATGATTACACAAGATCACAAAGACGTTTAACTTTGTACAGCCCAGAGCTGTTCCAGCATCTGAGTTGATAACTGGTGATTAAGATGATTAAAGTATTCAGTAGGATAAAGAGAGAGAAATGTTTCTTCTGGGGTTTGGGGGAAGAGGAGCAGTCAGGGGCATGAAGCTGATGTAGCCTTGAGATTTGAGCCCTCAGGGGTGATGGAAGACAGCTCTTCCTCACACAAAGTGGGAATTTAGAACACTCTCCCCAAAAGGTTCCCCACTGATTGCACGATGTTCAGCACCATTCGCGACTCCTTATACTGAAGCAGTCCATGTCCAAATGCAGCAAGACCTGGACAATATCCAGGCTTGGGCTGACAAGTGGCAAGTAATATTTGCGCCCCACAAGTGCCAGGCTATGACCATCTCCAACAAGAGAGAATCTAACCATTGCCCCTTGACATTCAATGGCATAACCATCACTGAATCCCCCAATATCAACATCCTGGGGGTGACCATTGACTAGAAATTGAACTGGATTAGCCATATACATACTGTAGCTACAAGACCAGGTCAGACGCTAGGAATTCTCCTGATTCCCCAAAGCCTGTCCACAAGGCACAAGTCAGGAGTGTTATGGAATATTCTCCACTTGCCTGCATGAGTGTAGCTCCCACAACACTCAAGAAGCTTGTTACCATCTAGGACAAAGCAGCCCGCTTGACTGGCATCCACAAACATTCACTCCCTTCACCACCAACACACAGTAGCAACAGTGTGTGCCATCTACCAGGTGCATTGCAGGAACTCACCAAGGCTCCTTAGACAGCATCTTCCATCCTGACAACCATTACCATCTAGAAGGACAAGGGCAGCAGATAGATATGAACACCACCACCTGGAAGTTCCACTCCAACTCACCCAACATCCTGACTTGGAAATATATTGCCATTTCTTCACTGTCGCTGGGTCAAAATCCTGGAACTCCCTCCCTAACAGCACTGTGGGTGTACCCACACCACATGAACTACAGTAGTTCAAGGCAGCAGCTCACCACCACCTTCTCAAGGACAATTAGGGATGGGCAATAAATGCTGGCCTAGCCAGTGACATCCACATCCCATGAGCACATAAAAAAAAATTGTCTCCAACATGGAGCTAACTGCAGCAGTCGCATGTCAGCTATGTTCAGGAAAGTACTTGCAAGGAGGGTTGAACCTGGGACTTCTTTTGCATCAAATCGCTGGTTTGTAGGGTTGATCAAGAATGAATACAGTTGATGACCTATCCTCCAGGTGGCACTGTGGTAAGAGCTACAGAGTAGAAATGGTCCCTGACCATGAACAGGGCTTACTACAGTACACCGAAACAGGAGAGAGCCTTTCAGCCCATCAAACCATTCAACTAAATCATGGCTGATATGTACATTAACACCATTTACCCACCTAGGCTCCATAAAGCTTAACATTCCTACCCAGCTAAAACCCAATGTTTTCAAATTCCCCATTGCCTGGACCCCTCCCCCACCCCTGCACCCGGCCCCAACAGCTTTTTGGGGAGAGTGTTCTAGATTCCTACTCGTCTTTGTGTGAGGAAGAGCTGTCTGACATCACCCCTGAGGGCTCAAATCTCAAGGCTACATCAGCATCATGCCCCTGACTGCTCCTCTTCCCCCAAACCCCAGGAGAAACATTTCTCTCTTTTTATCCTACTGAATATTTTAATCATCTTAATCACCGGTTATCAACTCAGACGCTGGAACAGCTCTGGGCTGTAAATAGTTAAATGTCTTTGTGATCTTGTGTAATCATATGGTGCTCATATATTTACCATGTTTCAGTTTCAGGTGCTGCATATTGACATGTCAAAGCGTTGGTGATAAAATAGTTTTCATGGTGACACTATCGGTAGTGCGATTACTGTTGCCCTGTAGATAGGTTATGTCCTTTTCCCTACGTCATCCTTTGTCCTTGAAAGTGGACTCCCCGTACTTGCAACAGAACCAAACTTACAGGCTGTATATTAATTATTTATATCAAGTCATCAGACTGTAGGGTGTCTTGTGCTTCACCAGGTAACACCCCTGCCTCTCAGCCAGAAGCTCTGGGTTCGTGTCGCACTCCAGGACTCAATGGCCCCCTGAAGGTGTGTTCATAACATGGCCAAACAGGTTGATTATCAACCTGTAAATCTTTCCAACACACGCCAATGGCAGGCGGTAAGAGCGGCAGAGTCTCCTGGTCAGGGGAGTGGCGGCCCTCCAGCTATAGATCCTGGCTTCAGGGTAGCAACCTGCAGAAACAGATAAGGATGTGTGCTTCGTTTGCCTCAAGTGCCTTTAGGCATTGGAAGAAGTCTAAGACTATCAGACTGTTATATGAAACACTAATAGGTCAGAACTGAATACTTGAGAAAGAAAAGGAAGTGGAAGATTTTTCCTGTAATCAGATAGCTAGGCATTCTCCCCAAGGAGAGGACTCAAGCAGCTGTCAATCCACAGACAAAAGTAATTAGTCTTTAATTGACCCGAGGACCCAATATAATCACTTCTAAAGGAGAATGTCAGCAATCGACATGGAGGCATGCCAGGATAGTTGGCCCTAGGTGATCTGTGAGCAATAAATTAAAGAAAAACTTGCAATTATATGTTGCTTTTCACAATCTCAAGATATCCCAAAATGCTTTGCGGCGCTCCCTCAGAGCGGCCCCACCGACAGTGCAGTGCTCCCTCAAAAAATTAAGCTTCTCCTTGTACTCAAACATGTCTTTGTCTGGAACAAGTTGGAGTTAATCCTGAGTTCTGCATTTCTACTTTCTTCTAGTTGCAATACAAATCCATGAGAGAGTGCATTGAATGAACTTTTGTAACATTCTTCAGGATAAAGCGGCTATTGGCCAGTGACAGCTCGACCCAGCCCCGCCCCCAGGACAGGCTCTTGGCATCTCCTGAACTTGAAGGAGTCCACATGTGATTAAGGTTGCCACTTTTATTTTGAGTTTTATTATTCTCTTGGAACTCCCTTTCCCAGAGAGCAATGGAGGCTGGGTTTTTGAATATATTCAAGGCTGAGTTGGACAGCTTTTTGATTGACAAGAGAGTCAAGGGTTATGGGGGAAGCTGACAGGAAAATGGAACTAAGGCCATAGTCAGATCAGCCAAAATCATATCGACTGGTGGAGCAGGCTCGATGGGCCAAATGGCCTGCTCGGCCTAGCTTATGTTCTCAAGTCTCAGGAGTGGGACTTGGACCCAAAGTCTTTTTACTCATTTAGTTTAGCCACCTAACAGTTATTTCACAAGTTAATGCCCTCCAAGGCCAGTGCTTTTTTTTTAAAGTTTTCAGCCTGATAAAGCATTGTGCTTAATGTTTCAGTAAGGTGGTTTCATGCTGCCTCTGGATTCTCCACAATTCTGGTCTGGCCCAACAGTCGACTGATAAGCTAGCAGTCTAAGGTTGACCCATCACACTAAACAAATAACAAGCCTAAGGCTGACCCATCACTGTAATCACTTAATAATCTCCTCCAGACCTATGACCCTCCTAGATCTCTACATTTCTCCAATTCTGGTTTCTTGAGCATTCCTGATTTTACTCGCTCCATCATTGGTGGCTGTGCTTGGGCCCTAAGTTTTGGATTTCATACAGACAATTAGGAGCAAGAGTAGGCCATTCAGCCCCTCAGACTTGCTGTTCAATTAGATGATGGCTGATCTGAATGTAATCTCAACCTCACTTTCCTGCCTACCCCCCGATAATCTTTCACCCCCTTGTTAATCAAGAATCTATATAGCTCTGTCTTAAAAATATTCTCTTCCTCAAAAGGCAGTGAAAGCAGAGCTCCAGAGATTCAACACTCAGAAAAAAATTCTCCTCATCTCTGTCTTAATAGGCAACCCTTTATTTTTACACAGTGACCTCTAGTTCTAGATTCTCCCACAAGAGGAAACATCCTCTCCACATCCACCCTGTCAAGACCCCTCAGGATCTTACATGTTTCAATTAAATCACCTCTTCCTCTTCTAAATTCCAGTGGGTATAAGCCTAACCTGTCCAGCCTTTCCTCAAGACAAACCACCCATTCCTGGTGTTAGTCTAATAAACCTTTCCTCCCTAAAACTCTCTACCACTCCTTCCTTTAAGTTGACCCTTAAAATCTCTCTCTTTGATCAAGCTTATGCTCACCTATCCTAATGTGAGAGTTAGCGTAACATTCTGTTTGATGACACCATTACATTTAAGGTGCTATATAAACACTAGTTGATTTTGTTGTTGCAATATCTAGGCTGACATGCCACTAGTCCACATGACCATGATAAAGCAAATAGTTGTTTTATCTTGAAGAATGTTACAAAACCTCCTGGGGGGTTACCATTGACTAGAAACTGAACTGGACTAGCCATATAAATACTGTGGCTACAAGAGCAGGTCAGAGGCTAGGAATCCTGCGATAAGTAACTCACCTCCTGACTCCCCAAAGCTTGTCCACTATCTACAAGGCAAAAGTCAGGAGTGTGATGGAATATTCTCCACTTGGCTGGAGAGTTTTAATTATGAGAAGAGATTGGATAGACTGGGGTTATTTTCCTTGGAGCAGAGGAGCTTGAGGGGGGACATGAATGAGGTGTATAAAATTATGAGGGGCATAGATAGGGTAAACAGGAAGGAACTTTTCCCCTTGATGGAGGGATCAATAACCAGGAGGCATAGATTTAAGGTAAAGGGCAGGAGGTTTAGACGGGATGTGAGGAAGAATTTTGTCACCCAGAGGGTGATGGGAATCTGGAACTCACTGCCTGAAAGGGTGGTAGAGGCAGAAACCCTCATAACATTTAAGAAGTATTTGGATGTGCACTTGTGATGCCATGGTATACAAGGGTATGGGCCTAGTGCTGGAAAATGGGATTAGAATAGTTAGGTACTTGTTTGACTGGCGCAGACTCGATTGGCTAAAGGGCCTTTTTCTGTGCTGCAGACCTCTATGATTCTATGACTCTATGACCCTGAGTGCAGCTGTAACAACACTCAAGAAGCTTGACACTGTCCAGGACAAAGCAGCCAGCTTGATTGGCACTCCAGCCACAAACATTTACTCCCTCCACCAGTGAAACCCAGTAGCAGCAGTGTGTACCATCTACAAGATACACTGCAGCAACTCACCAAGGCTCCTTCGACAGAACCTTCCAAATCCATGGCCACGACCACCTAGACGGACAAGGGCAACGGATAGATGGGAACACCACCACCTGTAAGTTCCCTTCCAAGCCACTCACCATCCTGACTTGGAAATATATCGCTGTTCCTTCACTGTCACTGGGTCAGAATCCTGGAACTCCCTCCCTAACAGCACTGAGGGTGTACCTACACCACATGGACTGCAGCAGTTCAAGGAGGCAGCTCAACACCACCTTCTCAAGGGCAATTAGGAATAGGCAATGAATGCTGGTCTAACCAGCGACGCCCACAGCCCATGAATGAATAACAATAGTTCATTTTATGCACTATTTCATGGGTTTGTATTGCAACCCAAAGACTGCAGAAATGCTGAACTCAGAGTTAATGCCAATTTGTAGCAAAGACATGTTTGAGCACAAGGGTAAGCTTCATTTTTCTTATTATTTCACTTATGAGATTTAGACTTTGTTGCTGAGGCCAGCAGCATTTGTTGCCCATCCTATTGTCCTTAAGATGTGGGGACCCACCCCCTTGAACAGCTGCAGTCCTGGTGGTGTGGGTATGCCCACAGTGCTATTAACATTCTTAATAATTTTTGCTCTTTCAGAGTGACTTTTGGACAATAATCAGCATTGATATATGACCTCGAACATACTGAAACAACCCAGGCGCTTCATCGGGTAAAATGGAGAAGAATGAACAGAGTGTCAAAGGAGGCGATATAGGGGAAGCGATGGTGTAGTGGTATTGTCACTGGACTAAGAATCCAGAAATCCAGGGTAATGCTCCAGGGACCTGGGTTCAAATCCCACCACGGCCGATAGTGGAATTTGTATTCAAATAAAGAAACTGGAATTAAAACTATGAAACAATTGTGGTAAAAACCCATCTGATTCACCAATGCCCTTTAGGGAAGGAAATCTGTCACCTTTATGTCTGGCCTACATGTGACTTCAGACCCACACCAGATGGTTGACTCTTAGTGCCCTCTGAACAAGGGCAATTAGGGATGGGCAATAAATGCTGGCCTAGCCTGCAAAATCCCATGAATGAATAAAAAAAATTCAGAGGAGGAACCAAAAAGGTGGGTTTTAAGGAGCATTTGGAAGGAGCAACTGAAGGGATAGTGGCAGCATTGCGTTCCCTCAGGTCCAACACTGACTTTGTTATTAAACCTGCTGACAAGGGTGGTGCTGTTGTTGCCTGGCGTACTGACCTCTACCTCGCAGAGGCTGAGTGCCAACTCTCAGACACTTCTTAATTAAAAACAAAAATAGCTGAAAAAACTCAGCAGGTCTGACAGCATCTGTGGAGAGGAGGCCAGAGTTACCGTTTCGAGTCCAAATGACTCATCAGAACTGAAGAGAAATAGAAATGAGATGAAATATAAGCTGTTTAAGGGAGTGGGGTGGGACAGGTGGAGCTGGATAGAGGACCAGTGATGGGTGGAGGCAAAGGAGAGATTGCCAAAGATGTCATAATCAAAAGGGTGTTGATGGTGGTGATATTAGCTAAAGGATGTGCTAATGGTGACATTAAGGGTAGAAAGCAGTATAAGTAAGTGACAGATAGTGGGGTGGGGTGAGGGGAAGGGATCGAAATAGGCTAAAAGGTGGAGATAAAACAATGGATGGAAATAAATTTAAAAATAATAATAGAAATAGGTGGGAAAAGAAAAATATTAAAAAATATATATAATAATTATTAGAAAAAAGGGGATCAGAAAGGAGTGGGGATGGGAATGGAAGAGAGAGTTCATGATTAGATTTGTTCAATGCAAACTGGAGGAACAGCACCTCATCTTCCGATTAGGCACTTTACAGCCTTCCAGATTTAACATTGAGTTCAACAACTTCAGATCGTGAACTCTCTCCTCCATCCCCACCCCCCTTTCCAATCCCCCTTTTTCAAATATTTATTATATATATATTTTTAAAACATTTTTCTTTTCCCACCTATTTCTATTATTATTTTAAAATTTATTTCCATCCATTGTTTTACCTCCACCTTTTAGCCTATTTCGATCCCTTCCCCTCACCCCACCCCCAATAGGGCCATCTGTCACTTGCTCATCCTGCTTTCTACCCTTAATGTCACCATTGGCACATCCTTTAGCTAATATCACCACCATCAACACCCTTTTGTCCATGACATCTTTGGCAATCTCTCCTTTGCCTCCACCCTTCACTGGCCCTCTATCCAGCTCCACCTGTCCCACCCCGCTTTAAACAGCTTATATTTCACCTCATTTCTATTTCTCTTCAGTTCTGATGAAGAGTCATTCTGACTCGAAACGTTAACTCTGTCTTCCTCTCCACAGATGCTGTCAAATATTCTGAGCTTTTCCAGCTATTTTTGTTTTTGTTTAAGAAGTGTCTGAGAGTTGGCACTCAGCATCAGCAGTATTTTGCTTTTATCTCAGACACTTCTTCCTACCTCCCCCTGGACCATGACCCCAACACTGAACATCAAGTCATTGTTTCCAAGGCTGTCACTGATTTCATCTCCTCTGGAGATCTTCCCTCCACAGCTTCCAACCTCAGTCTCCCAACCTCGGACAGCCCGCTTCTACCTCCTCCCCAAAATCCACAACAGGACTGTCCTGGTAGACTAATCACGTCAGCCTGTTCCTGCCCCACGGAACCAATTTCTTCCTATCTTGACTCTATTCTCTCTTCCCTTGTCCAGTCTCTTCCCACCTACATCCACGATACCGCTGATGCCCTACGTCACATCAACAATTTCCAGTCCCCTGGCCCTAACCGCCTCTTCACCATGGACATCCAATCCCTCTACACCTCCATCCCCCACCTGGTTGGTCTCAGGACTCTTCGCTTCTTCCTTGAACAGAGGCCCAAACAATCCCCATCCACCACCACTCTCCTCCACCTGGCTGAGCTTATTATCTCACTGAACAATTCCTCCTTCAACTTGTCTCACTTCCTCCAAATAAAAGGTGTGGCTATGGATACCGCATGGGCCCCAGTTGTGCCTGTCTCTTTATGGGGTCTGTGGAACATTCCTTGTTCCAGTCTACTCAGGCCCCCTCCCACAACTCTTTTTGCGGTACATCGATGACTGTTTCAATGCCACTTCATGCTCTTGCCTGGACCTGGAAAAACTTATCAATTTTGCTTTCAATTTTCACCCCTCTTTCACCTTCACGTGGTCCATCCCGACATTTCCCTTCCCTTCCTTGACCTATCTGGAGGTAGATTGTCCACCAATATTCATTACAAGCCCACCGACTCCTACTTCTCCTCACACCCTGCTTCCTGTAAGGACTCCATCCCATTCTCTCAGTTCCTTGGCCTCCGTTGCATCTATTCCGATTATGCCACTTTCCAAAATGGCACTTCTGACATGTCTTCCTTAACGGAGGTTTCCAACCCACTGTGGTTGATAGGGGCCTCAGTTGTGCCGACATATCTTCCCTGCCTCTGCCCTCACACCTTCCTCTCCCTCCCAGAACCATGATAGGATCCCCTTGTCCTCAATTATCACCCCACCAGCCTTCGCATTCAAAGGATCATCCTCCACCAACTCCAGCAGGATGCCACTGCCAGATCTTCCCCTCACCACCCCCATCAGCAATCTGTAGGGATTGTTCTCTCCGGGACACCCTGCTCCACTCCTCCATCACCCCCAACACCTCTTCCCCTTTCCATGCCACCTTTCTAAGCAATCGCAGAAGATGCAACACCTGCCCCTTTACCTCCTCCCTCCTCACCGTCCCAGGCCCCAAAAACACTTTTCAGGTCAATTTGGCGTACTGCATTCGCTGCTCCCAATGTGGTCTCTACATTGGAGAGACCAAACGTAGACTGGGTGACCGCTTTGCGGAACACCTTCGGTCTGTCCACAAGCATTACCCAGACCTTCCTGTCACTTGACCTCTAGAGAAAGAGATAAAGGAGCAAATCTCCAGGGAAGTTACAGATGTGCAAGAACTTGAGAGTTGGGGAACTTTAATCATACTTAATATTTGGTTAATTGCATTAGTGTAAAGTGTAAGAGTAGGGTGGAATTCCTGAAATGTGATCACGAGAACTTCCTTGATCAGTGTGTCCTTGATTTAACTAGGAATGAGGCACTGCCAGATCTGGTGTGAGGGAATGAGGTGGACCAAGTGTCTAAGGGACAGCGCTTGCATAAGAGTGATCATCATATCATACAGTTGAGTTTAGTAATGGAGCAGGACAAGGAACAATCTAAAGTAGATCTTCTAAATTGGAGAATAGCCTTCTTCATAAGAATGAGGCAATCTAGCCAGGGGAAAATGGAACCAAAGAGGCAAGCAAAAATAGCAGAACCAACAGTAACATTCATGTCACGCAATGACCATTCCCCCTTGACATTCAATGGCATTACCATCAGTGAACTCCCCCCCCCAACTATCAATATACCGGGGGTTACCATTGTCCAGAAACCAAACTAGATCAGCCATATAAATACTGTGGCTATAAAAGCAGGTAAGATTCTGGGCATTATGCAGAGAGTGACTCACCTCCTGACATCCCAAAGCCTGTCCACCATCTACAAGGCACAAGTTAGGAGTGTGATGGAACATTCTGCACATGCCTGGATGAATGCAGCTCCAACACTCAAGAAGCTCAACACCATCCAGGACAAAGCAGTCCGCTTGATTGGCACCCCATCCACCACCTTCAACATTCACTCCTTCTACCACTGACACACACAGTGGCAGAAATGTGTACTACTACAAGATGCACTGCAGGATCTCACCAAGACTCCTTCAACAATGGTATGACCATAGCTGGTGGTAATTGTTGCGCAAACCAAATCCCAGGGAAACTTTGCTTACAGGCCACACTCTTTTTTTGTATTCCAATAACAAGAAAATGGTGTATTGATCTCAGCAGTAGAAGGTCTAGTAGCACTTCTGGGTTTTTTTTAAATTAAAAGTTTTATTAACAAAAAATAAAAGAAACCTCAAGCACACAAGATTACAGTTACACAATTAAGGTTAGTTTTACAAAATATTCCCCTGAAACACTCTGCTTGGTCAAGACCATAAGTAAACCCCTACCAGACAACACTCCCTTATAGATATTAACTCTAAAATAAATCCAGTAATATTACACAAGGTAAACTGCTGTCACTTCAATAGAGGTGTACCACATGATCTTTACCCTCTTTCAGTCTGCGGTAGAATAAAACTGCTTGCTGCAGCCTAAGACTTTTCTGGCTTGACTGAATGGGTGATTCAGACTGCATCCTCCTCCAGCCCAGTGCTCCAGCTACTTCAAGCCATCTCTAGCTCACTCTCCAGCCTAACAGCTATCCATTGTACCCCTAATATATCTTTTTCCCCTTTCATCTTGGTTTAATTTTCCTCACTCACCACTTTGAAACTCAAACCCTTCCAAAAAGAAGATTTTTCATGTTTCCATCTTGCTTTTGCTTTTGGGTCCATAAAATATCACATCCCCACTATTTGTTTAGCTATGAATTCCTGCAAGATGCAAACATTTTCCTTGTTACCTTGGACTCCCCTTTGATATTCAAACAAATTCTCAACTTATTTAAAAATGCAAATGTTAGATCTAACCTATTTACTTGTACCTCAATTGGACACCTCTATGCTTTTCATGTTTCCAAACCCCCAGACAACTTGACTCCTAGCAAACTCTTGTCTGGCATAATTAAATCACAGACACACAGAGACAGACACATAGCCTTCTTTACAGAACAGTACAATATTCCCCCAAAATATTTTTAAAAATAACATCCATTCTCACAACAGCACCTTCCAAACCTACAACCGCTACCATCTAGAAGAGCAAGGGCAGCAGGCACATGGGAACACCAGCACTTGCAAGTTCCTCTCGAAGCCACACACTATCCTGACTTGGAAATATATTGCCATTCCTTCACTGTCGCTGGGTCAAAATCCTGGTATTCCCTCCCTTAATGTGGGTGTTTCTACACCACATGGACTGCAGCAGTTCAAGGCGGCTCACCACACCTTGTCAAGGGCAATTAGGGATGGGAAGTAAATGCCAGCAATGCCTACATCCTGTGAATGAATAAAAAAAGGATGGTTCATTCTAAAAGGGTGAAACGTAAGAGAACCAAAGCCAGAGCCTCTTGAATGATGGAGTTAGAGAATATGGTGAAGCCAAAAAAAAAGAGGGTCTTGAATTCTTCAAGCAAGTGCCAGGCCAAATACAATAAGTTGAGAAGGAAAGTGAAGAGGGAAATATGACTGGCAAACAGAAAATATGAGAATAGAATAACAGTTAACATAAAAGGGAACCCAAAGAAAACTTCTACCAGCTGGTAGTAATAGGTGGGGCTTATTGCTGCCCTTACCTGGTCTGGCCTACATATGACTCCAGACCCACAGCAATGCGGTTGACTCTTGACCTCCCTCTGAACAAGGGCTATTAGGGACGGGCAATAAATGCTGGCCTAGCCAGTGACGCCCACATCCCATGAAGGAATAGAAAAAAAACCCATAGACACACACCTCACTATTACTCTACAATAAATTCCAATAACATGATGAAAATTAGGTCTGCCAGACACTCTCCACCGATACTGCCAGGCATGCTAGGTTTCTCCCAGCACTTTGTTTTTATTTCAGATTCCCAGCTCCACCGTATTTTGCTTTTATTATAGCATAATTTTGCCTCATTACACTGACTGTTAGTTATATTCCACCCTCCCCAACTCTCTCACCTTTCTTGGTTATTTTCTCAGGCTAAAGCAAGTAACAGACAACATTCCATTTGGCCAGAACAGAACTTCAAACCTATTCTATCTGCTAATAAATGCTCTCCCCCACCTCTACAAGGTTGCTCCCCTCCTATCTGTCTTAGTGTGAGGCTACAAAAGACCTTATTCAAGTTTCTAGGCTTTGATTTCTCCAATACCTTCCTAGCCAGCATTCTCACCCTCACTGAACTTGAACCAGTCCCAAACTCTGCCGCTCACATCCTAAGCACTGTTTGCCCACTTCATTTTTATTAACCTGCAGTATTCCCTGTCACCCAACAGAATCATTTATAGCTCTTGCCCTCAGCTATAAATACCTTTATTGTCTCATCCGCCCATCCTCTTTAGCCCCATCGACCCACCCCACTCACATCCTACAGGCTTCTGACCATGGCTTTCTGTCCAACCTCTTTCCTCTGTTCTACCTTTAATGGGGGGGAGGGGGGCGCTTCTACACGTGCCCTGCTTTTTAGGACACCTTTCCCAAACATTCTACCTGGCAGAGTAGGATTTTCCCTGTGGTCTGCAGGATTCTGGCGTCAGGCTCATATGGGGATCAGAACACCCATGGTGTGGGGGAACAGTCACTCCTGTGATTTCCCCTGAATTGGCAAATTCCCTTACAGAAATTCGGGGTGAGGGTACCGCGAGATGGAGGTTTTTGAAATTCTAAAGCAAAAGTCCTTTGCAGCTGGGGCACCATTGGGTGGGGGAGGGTTGCCGTCTGTGATTAAATATAATCCTGGAAGTTTCATCACATGACTTGCCTCCACACTCCAGCCATTCTTGTGGCACACATCCTTCCTACATCAACTGGAAAGAAAAAAAAGACTCATCATCAATTGTCGGCCAAACAGCCCTTTTCACCACCCCGTTTTCGACATTTTTATGAATTTAAGAAATTTAAGAAAATTTAAGACATTTAGGCATTTAAGAAAAATGCTCAAAGAAAATTTTTTTAAAAGGTACATTTTTAATGTCCCTATGATTTTTCACCAGGGTTTTACACAGCAGTATCCTGGACAATGATTTTCAGTGGCTGGAGGGTTGGCAACCCTCTGGGGGGGTGGGGGGCAGAGAGAAACAGAGAGTGGTAGCCCCTCCATATGGCAGCCTGCAGCTAAAGCTGAGCCTAGACAGGCAGGGAAGTCCTCCAAGCCTGGCTGGGTCACTGTCCTGCTGGTCTGCCCATGCTGCCTCTGGGGATTTGGATTTCCTTTAAGGCCTTAAATTAACTTCATCGTCTACCCCGCCACATGCGGATGGGTAGCTCTGCTATTTCGCCTCCATCGCCTTTAGGAAGTGGCCCCAGGAAAGGATGGAGTCAGGGAACCAGCTCACAGACGGTGTTGTGAAATTCTGCACCTGCTGGCCTTCGTGCCTCCCCTATTGGGGGCTAAAAGCTCAGCTCCTCCATTTCTTACAGCCTTCTCAGTCCACATCTCTTTAATCAAACTTTCCTCCTGTTTCGCAACCACTCCTTTAATTCCTTGTTAATCATTTTGAGACATTTTTCTACATGAAAAGGAGCTGTAGAAATGCAAGAGGCAGCTGAAAATCCATCCGGTATCATTCATAATCATTGATTCAATGGGGTGTTTAATTCCCTTAAAATAAAACCTGTTTAAATAGGATTGCAATCTGTGGTACTTCTGTTAATCATAAAAGTAACTAACATTTGCCCAACATTGACAGCATTGTCAAGTGAATTGTTCCTTTTCTTTGTTTAACAGCTGCAGCTGGGGAATTCACTGAGCCACTTTAATTTGTTTAATGACAAATGTAAGAGACAAGGCCATCTGCTTCAAGCTCGCTATTGAGACAGATGTGGCAGGTCTGTTTTCCATGGGTGACAGAGAATGTGAATATTTGCAGGGTAGGTGCAAATTAATTTCCCTGAACACTCAGTACATACAATCAATATTGTCCTCTTATTCAAAAGGGCTAATCTTGACGTTTTTATTCTCTAAACTGTATCATATGCAGGAGCTGCATCTGTTTTGGGCACACCATTGATGAGTGTGGTGCTTTGATTATATCAGCTTCAGGCAAAGATGAGTATTGGCTCCTAAGGACAAAGGGCACAAAAAGGGTCCACTTAATTTTGAGATCTGTTGCTACCTCACCCAGTACATTAAAACTAAATTATAGACTCAGTAGAATCATTTTTGACCCACTAGGAACCGAAGATTGATTGCTGACTGAATCACTTTGGCACTTTCTGAATCAAGTCATTAGCAGTTGATGAAAGGAGGCAAAGTAAGAGTTTTTCTATATAGATCCCCACACCAGCATCCCCAACCCCAGGTCCCCTTCCACCCTCTCAAGCCCACAGAAAATCAAAAGAATTTCCAGCTACTGCTAGATCAGGGTGACCAAGTCTAAGGTGGGGGGGGGGCGGAGAGAAGTAAGGGACACTTCACCATTGGGGAACCATAGGTGTAGGATGGGGGAGTTTACTGGTAGGAGAGGAGCATTGTGGGTGGAGGGGGTAGCGGGGGCAGTGGGTCAGTTTTGAGGCTGGACTCAAATTTGAGAGTCTCCCTGCCACCTGGCCCGACTTTGGAACCCTGCCCTGAAACTGGACTCCAGACAGCCACCAATGGGCTGGAGATCCACACCCCCAGACACCCGCTGGCCATCTCCTCCACCCTGCAACTCAAACTACTCGTCTGCCAAAGCCAAACAATTCTTGGAGAAGAGTGTTGGCAAGTGCTTCTTCTGCTCCCTCGTGGCAGTGGGAGCTCAGGTCTGCAAATGGGCAGCAGCACAGCACAGCGTGTGCAGCAGTGCAATGTACAGGCGCAGGCACAAAAGATTCAGACAAAAGAGAAATTGGGGACAAATGGCATCCTGGGAAGCTTAGATCTGGGGATTTCAACAGCACCAGCTTGAATTTATGTAGCACCTTTAATATAGTAAAACGCCAAAGGCACTTCACATTATCAAACAATATTTGACACTGAACCGCATAAGGAGGTTATTAATACAGTTGACCAAAAGCTTGGCCAATGAGGTTGTAAGGAGAGTCTTAAAGGAGAGAGATGTAGAGAAGCAGAAATGTTTAGGAAGGAAATTCCAAAGCTTAGGGCCTAGGCAGCTGACGGTGCAGCCATCAGTGGTGGAGTGCTAATAATTGGGGATGCACAAGAGGACAGGATGGAGGAGCACAGGGATCTTGCAGGATTGTAGGGCTGAGAAAGGTTACAGGGATTAGGTAGGGGGAGGTTATGGAGGGATTTGAAAGCCAGAATGAGAATTTTAAAATTGAGGCGTTACCAGACCGGAAGCCATAATAAGTTAGCGAGTGAAGAGATGATGGATGAACAGGACTTGATGCGAGTTAGGACATGGTCAGAAGGGTTTTGGATGGTCTAAGGTTTCCATGCTAATATTTTGTGCTTCACTTGACACAAAATGTGCTTAATTAGGATGAGGTAGGTTAACTGTTGAATTTTTTGCTAATATGGAGGTGTTCCTTTAAATGCTCAGTTTGGGCCTGTATTTCCTAGAGTTTTGAAGAATGAAAAGTGATCTCATTGAAACCAATAAAATACTTAAAAGGGATAGACAGGGTAGATGCAGGTAAAATGTTTCCCCTGGTTGGGGAGCCCAGAACCAGGGGGCACAATTTCAAAATAAGGGGGAAGCCATTTAGGACCGAGATGAAGAGAAAGTTTTTACTCAGAGGGTGGTGAATCTTTGGGATTCTCTACCCCAGGAGGCTGTGGAAGCTCAGTCATTGAGCATGTTTAAAGCAAAGTTTGACAGATTTCTAAATACCAATGACATAAAGGGATATGGGGATAGTGTGAGGAAAAGACATTGGAGTGGATGATCAGCCATAATCGTATTGAACAACAGAGCAGGCTTGAGGGGCTGAATGGCCTATTCCGGCTCCTATGCTGCTAGGCAGGGCGGAAAGCCAAATTCTGTGACAGTTGCTCACCATGTGCTAGATGTCAACTGCCAAGAGCCATGCGTGTATTTCCAACTCATATTTCAGACACAAGATCAACAGAAAAGGTCAGGGGCAGAAAAGCAGAGCACCCAGTAAGTTCCTATGGAGAAAACATGGCCCATATCAGAGTCAGTGACAATTAGGGGTAACTCCATCATTACACTGTAGTTGCCTGATCCCCCTACTCTTTCTCTGTTAGCTCGTGGGTTTCTCAGGCTCTGTTTCTAAGGCCCTTCACTCACCTCCCACTCCATTCATTTTTGTTGCTGGTGACTCACTGTCTACCTTCATCAATATTCTTCAGATCATAAATCTGCTGTCTTATTGCAACATAAGGCATGAAACACTACCATGATCTTCATGCTCTTTTGGGAACAATGGAATTATTTTGATTGTTCAGATAAAGAAGCTTTTCTTCCAGTCTCTTCCTGTGATGGCATTATCCTTAGTCCTTCTTCATCGAACATCATTTTTGGTCATTAACTTCGAAGTAAACACACCTGCTCCAAAGATGATCAATTCACTCTTTCCTCTCAATAACTGAAACTATTTAAATCCATGAAGGAGTTGAAAACTGCACTCTTAACTAGTAACTCTCTGACCACTTGGACACAAGACAAGCACGGATATCAGTCAGATATACAATCCTTCCCTCCCATTTGTTGTTCCATTTTACCGCTCTGGTCAATATGCCTCTGAACGTTTCTGGCCCATACCTCTTCATTGCAAATATATTCCATAACCACATCTTCCTCCCTATTTCTCTCACTTCCTGTCAGAACCTAAACAGTGAATTTCAGGCAATTCAACCACTGCAGGAATTACATTAGATTCCTATTCTGCCCTCACTCAAAGTCCTCATGTGCACTTTTCAGCAGAGACCATGGACAATAATGCAAATGGTGGAAACATAATATAAGAAATAGCAGCAGAAGACCATTCAGCCCCTCGAGTCTACTCCACCATTCAATAAGATCATGGCTGATCTGCAGCCTCACCCCCACTCCCGACCATGGTTTTCCCATCTTCCCCCTAAAGTTTCAGAACTCATGCAAGATCGGACCTGAAATGTTAATTTTGTCTCCACATGCTCCTGTTGACTATTGCCAGCCTTTCCTGATCATAGAAGACTGTTTCATTCTCAGGTTATTTAACAAACTTTACAATAAAATAGCCTTGAAGTTTGGTATCATTGTTAGAGTAAGGAAATGTACACAGTAAGCTCCACAAACATGAATGACCAGTTAATCTATTTATGGTGGGATAAATGGTAATCAGAACACCAATAGAATTCCACTGCTGTTCTCTGAATAGTGCCAGAGATCTTTTCATACTTGTGGAAGAGGGAATGATGGACACTTGATTCAATGACTCATTCACCAGACAGCACCTCTGATAATACAGGCCCCTCAGTACTAAACGTCACACTCCGTTGTGTGTTCAGGTCCTATTGTGAGCCTTTAACTCATGACCTTCTGTCTCAAAGGGAACAAAGTTGGCAGGGTGCCAATAATGACTCTCATAACTAGACATCATATTTTTAATTTGGGAGAGGTGACTTACCTGAGCTCAGAATACCATATTACAGTTACGTCAGGGAACCTGCAGCTGGAATAGTGCTTCAAAGACTATATGTAAACACTGCAGTGTTTGTTTGTAACTCCTCTTACTGTTGGTAAATGTTTGTCTATTCCTTTTGAACATACATCATACATTTTCCAGCTTAAGACTGCTTTTCAACAGTAACTGGGTTGTGTTCTTGATGTGTGGATGTGCCAATCTGCATTTAGACCTAGTACAAAACCAATTTCGCAGTGGAAGGTTTGTTAAAAAGCCATCAAAAAATATTACAGCTCATTGTTCCCAACAGGCGCTGATGTTGGCTTGTCTAAAGTCTGTCTAGTTCATGTCTGACCAAAGATTCAAGGAGACACTGGGCTTCCAGATCATTTTAATTCTGCGATTCAGAAGTGCTATTCCTGGAGGAAGAAAGCCGTTGTATCAAACATTTACAAAGCAGAATTTTAAATTGGGGCTTGATGGTCCCCTTGGTGCTGAACTCATGGCCCCGATACTTAGAGTAGCTGCAAATCCCAGAAACTGATCATGGGGAGGGGAAGCAGGTTTACTTGAGGTTCCCAAACTGCGTTGGAAAGGTGTTGGATCCAGTGCCCTTGATTTGTTGGGGCTGAAGGATTCGGGTTGCACGCTTGTTTCGGGGTGACCGAGTTGGTACCAAGACAGAGAAGCCTGTAGACTATTCTTAGCAGAAACACGTTGTTTATTTATGAAAGGAACTCAGCATACACACTTGTATGCTTACAATTCAAAACTTTATCTTTACTCTTCAGACTCTAACTTAAGGCTTCTCTATAGAGGTAGTTCATGCTACTCTGATATTGGGTATCAAGATCATGGCCAGGATTTTCCCCTTGGCGATTTGGGGACGGGGCCCGCTCACCGAGGGGAAAATGATGCGGGATGATGTTGGGAGGAATCCCTGACGTCATCCCGGGCCATTTAAATCTTAAGGAAGGCGGGTGGACAGTGAAATCAGCTGTCTGCCTACTGACCTGTCAATGGCCAATTGAGGCCATTGACAGGCTCATTAAGATAGGTAACTGCCCTGCCCAGCCAACCTTAAGGCTGGCAGACAGGCCAGGAGCCCCAGAGGCCTGTAGATTATTAATGAAACTTCATCCACTGGCGGGATGAAGTTTCATTACTGTATTTAAAAATTTTAATAAATTTTATGAGTTTGTTATCAACATGTCCCATCTCGTGTGACATTGTCACATGAGGGGGACATGTTAATAATTTTAAAATGTCTCTATTTTTTGACTTTATGTACCTTTCACTAAACTCCCTGAGACAGGACTTTGCCTCAGGAAGCAGTGTGCTCTTTCGTGCGCATGCGTGAAAGAGCGCACTTTGACAGTTGGGGATTCCCTCCTCTCTGGAAAAGGAAGCACTATGGGCGGGCCTTAATTGGCCCACCCACTCAAAATGGTGGCGGGCCCCATTTCGGCAGCGGGGTTCGGTTGCTTGCCCGCTGCCGAGCCGGTGGGGCCCGCCCACCAACCAAGGGCTAAATTCTGTCTCATGTGATTGCACATTATGACACTTAACTTAAAGGTATATTACACAACAGATTACTACATCCCTCCCCCCTTTACTCAAATACATTTTACGATTAAAAAAAAAATTGTATTATTTATACAGATCAATAATTTACAAAGTCAGTCTTTCTGGGGGTTTTGTTATGCGTGTAGAACATCTCGGCTCTACAGCTTCAGGTGTTTGATTCAGAACCTCCTTTAATGGAGTTGTCTGAGTATCTGGTTCTTCAGTAGGTATCTGTAATTTTGTTTCTTCGACTCTCTCAGGTACAATTGGCCCTTCAGACACATCAGTACTTGGGTGAGTTCTTTCAACAGGAGACGTTGATTCAGTCTCTCACACTGGTGGAATCATTTCTGGGTTTTTTTGTTTCTCCTCTTATGTGATCCACATATCTCCTTATGACTCGATCTTCCACTTTCACATGGTAGGAAAGAGGTCCCGTTACTGCACTTATTTCACCAACCATGTGGTCCCTCAAATTTTTCACACTTTCTTCTCCTACGTTAAACATCCTATCCTGACTGAGACAGTCATGTCCAATTTTCTGACTTCCCTGCCATCTTTCCACCTCACCTGCCCCCCGCCCCCCCCCAAGTTTGGCATAATTAGGCTCAATCTTGATCGGAGACAGCATTTCATCGGCAATTCCGCAGGTGTGATACCTGTGGTTGTATGAGGGGCGGTTTTATCATGGAAATGAAAACGTGCTAATTTATTCACTACAGAATCTCCAGATAATTTCTTTATACCAGATTTGAACATCTGAACTGCTCTCTCAGTGAGCCCATTTGAAGAAGGGTGGCACGGTGATATTTTGACATGAGTAATA
This sequence comes from Carcharodon carcharias, assembly GCF_017639515.1. Classification (NCBI taxonomy): domain Eukaryota; kingdom Metazoa; phylum Chordata; class Chondrichthyes; order Lamniformes; family Lamnidae; genus Carcharodon; species Carcharodon carcharias. Next base: position 114,986,786 of record NC_054482.1, read on the forward strand.
CTGTTGAGGATTATAAATCGGTTACAGTCAGCACTCGTAAATTGTCTGATACGAGCACTTCCGATAGTCCGTTGATTGCGAAACTTTGTTGTAGCTTGTCTATAGTAGCGGAAGATGTCACTTCACATACGTCCATCCGTTTTGAATATGTATTGACAATAAGTAGAATCATTCTTCCCGTAAAAGGTCCCACACAGCCATGGCCTTCCTGGCCGAACTCAGTGGGGTAACAGAGTAATTACAGGTAATTTTTGTACTTGCTGACACTGCATACAACTTCTCACCTAAGTTTTCTATTTCACCATCCATTCCCGGCCACCACAAATAACCGTGTGCATTGCCTTCATTTTGGAAATTCCAGGATGTGCACTGTGAAGTTCAGATAACAATGTTTTTCGTCCTTTTGGAGGAACAAGCACTCAAGCTCCCTACAATAAGATACCTTCTTGGATAGTTATTTCATATTTTGTCTGGAAATAGTTTAATCAGATTCTTGTTTTTGTGACCAACCTTGAAGAACTTGATTTTGCACTTTGGATAAGACCGGGTCTCGGTTTGTCTGATCTTTAATTTGTCTAGCATCTATTGGAGATGAATCTAGGAAGTTCAGTAACAAAACAAATTCTTGAGGAATTGGAACATCCTCATCGTTTACTTGCATGGGCAAATGACCGATGGCATCTGTGTTTGCAATTTGACTTCTGGGTCTATGAATGAAAGTATACTCATACGCTGCCAAGATCAGCACCCATTTTTGCACTATTGCTGAGGCTATAGTAGGTATAGCCCTGTCTTTACTGAATAATCCTAATAATAACTTGTCCATTATGATAGTAAAATGAAGATCATGTACATACTGATAAAACTTAACACCGAAAATGATTGTGAGGCCTTCTTTTTCAATTTGAGAGTTCTATTTTTCTGCAGTATTGAGTGTTCTCGGCACATATCCTATAGGTTGTTCTGATCATTCATTCGATGGGAAAGCACTACTCCCACTCCACAGGGTGATGCGTCACATATTAATATCAATTTTTTTTGGGGAAAAACAAACTAGAAGTGTAGATTGATTATAACAACTGTTTCACTTATGTGAAAGCTTCTTCTTGTGGTGTTTGCCATGGTCATCACTGGTTTTTCTTAAGTAATACAGTGGTGCCAGTTCTGTCAGCAAATTAGTCAAGATGCATCCATAGTAATTGATTATCCCCAAGAATAATTTCAGTTCGGATGTATTCTTTGGTGCTGGGGATTTTCTAATGGCTTTCACTTTTTCTTCAACTGTATGTAGGCCTTTTGAATCTACCTTGTGACCAAGGCAAGCTACCTCTTTAGTTTGGAATGTGCACTTTTCCTTTTTCAACCTCACTCCAACCTGAGAAAATTGTTTCAAAACTTCTTCCAAGTTCATCAAATGTGAGTCCAGTCATGAGAACGTCATCCAAATAAACTACAACATGGGGCAGTCTCTGTGGTAAACTTTCCATCGTTCTTTGGAATATAGCGCAAGTTGAAGGTATGCCAAAAGGTAAACAGTGTATTGGTATAATCCCTTGTGTGTATTTATGGTGAAAAACTTGTGGGATGCCTTCTCTAATTCCAATTGTTGGTAGGCAAGAATCATATTTAACTTTGCATAGGCAGTTCTACCTGCCAGTTTAGCATACGAGTCTTCAATTTTAGGTATGGGGAGTCCATCCAATTTTGCCACTTTATTGACTGTTAATTTGTAGTCCCTACATATTCAAATGCTTTGGTCAGGTTTGAGAACAGGTACAATTGGAGCAGCCCACTCTGAAAACTGCACTGGTTGTATCACTCCCAGTTTTTCTAAACTGTCCAGTTCATCGTCCACCTTTTTAAGAATTTTTTTTTTAATTCATTCATGGGATGTGGGCTTCACTGGCTGGGCCAGCGTTTATTGCCCATCCTGACTTTCCCTTGAGAAGGTGGTGGTGAGCTGCCTTCTTGAACTGCTGCAGTCCATGTGGATGTAGGTACACCCACAGTGCTGTTAGGGAGTTCCAGGATTTTGGCCCAGTGATAGTGAAGGAACAGCGATATATTTCCAAATCAGGATGGTGAGTGACTTGGAAGGGAACTCACAAGTGCTGGTGTTCCCATCTACCTGTTGCCCTTGTCCTTCAAGGTGGTAGTGGTCGTGGGTTTGGAAGGTGCTGTTTAAGGAGCCTTGGTGAATTCCTGCAGTGCATCTTGTAGATGGTATACCACTGCTGCTACTATACGTTGGTGGTGGAGGGAGTGAATGTTTGTGGATGTGGTGCCATTCAAGTGGTCTGCTTTGTCCTGGATGGTGTCCAACTTCTTCAGTGTTATAGGAACTGCACTCGTCCAGGCAAGTGGGGAGTATTCCATCACATTCCTGACCCGTGCCTTGTAAGTAGTGGACAGGCTTTGGGGAGTCAGGTGGTAAGTTACTCATCGCACAATTCCTAGCCTCTGACCTGCTCTTGTAGCCACAGTATATATGTGGCTAGTCCAGTTCAGTTTCTGGTCAATGGTAATTCCCAGAATAATGATAGTAGGGGATTCAGTGATGGTAATGCCATTGAGCATCAAGGGGCGATGGTTGGATTCTCTCTTGTTCGAGATGGTCATTGCCTGACACTTGTGTGGCGCGAATGTTACTTGCCACTTGTCAGCCCAAGCCTGGATATTGTCCAGGTCTTGCTGCATTTGGACATGGACTGCTTCAGTATCTGAGGAGTCACGAATGGTGCTGAACATCGTGCAATCATCAACGAACATTCCCACTTCTGACCTTATGATGGAAAGAAGGTCATTGATGAAGCAGTTGAAGATGGTTGGGTCAAGGACCTGCAGTGATGTCCTGGAGCTGAGATGACTGACCTCCAACAACCATAACCATCTTCCTTTGTGCTGGGTATTGCTCCGACCAATGGAGAGTTTTCCCCCTGATTCCCATTGACTCCAGTTTTGCCAGGGCTCCTTGCTGCCACACTTGGTCAAATGCTGCCTTGATGTCAAGGGCAGTCACTCTCACCTCACCTCGGGAGTTCAGCTCTTTTGTTCATATTTGAACCAAGGCTGTAATGAGGTCAGGAGCTGAGTGGCCCTGGCAGAACCCAAACTGGGCATCAGTGAACAGGTTATTGCTAAGCAAGTGCTGCTTGATAGTACTGTTGATGACCCCTTCCATTACTTTACTGATGGGGAGTAGACTTATAATTGGCCAGGCTGGATTTGTCTTGCTTTTTGTGTACAGGACATAGCTGGGCAATCTTCCACATAGCCGGCTAGATGCCAGTGTTGTATCTGTACTGAAACAGCTTGACTAAGAGCACGGCAAGTTCTGGAGCACAGGTCAACATCGCTCATAGCCTTTGCAGTATCCGGTAAATACAGCCGTTTCTTGATATCACGTGCAGTGAATCAAATTGGCTGAAGACTGGCATCTGTGATGCTGGGGACCTCCAGAGGAGGCTGAGATGGATCATCCATTCGGCACTTCTGGCTGAAGACTGTTGCGAATGCTTCAGTCTTATCTTTTGCAATGCTGTGCTGGGCTCCCCCATCATTGAGGATGGGGATGTCTGTGGAGCCACCTCCTCCAGTGAGTTGTTTAATTGTCCACCAGCATTCATGACTGAATGAGGCAGGACTGCAGAGCTTAGATCTGATCCGTTGGTTGTGGGATCGCTTAGCTCTATCAATTGCTGCTTATGCTGTTTGGCGCGCAAGTAATCCTGTGTTGTAGCTTCACCAGGTTGACACCTCATTTTTAGGTATGCCTGGTGCTGCTCCTGGCAAGCCCTGCTGCATCTTCATTGAACCAGGATTGATCCCTGGCTTGATGGTGATAATAGAGTGGAGGATATGCCGGGCCATGAGGTTATAGATTGTGTTCGAGTGCAATTTTGCTGCTGCTGATGGCCCACAGTGCCTCATGGATGCCCAGTTGAGTTGCTAGATCTGTTCAAAATCTATCCCATTTAGCACGGTGGTAGTGCCACACAACATGGAGGGTATCCTCAATGTGAAGGCGGGACTTCGTCTCCACGCTGACTGTGCAGTGGTCACTCCTACCAATGCTGTCATGGACAGATGCATCTGCGGCAGGCAGGTTGGTGAGGATGGGGTCAAGTATGTTTTTCCCTCTTGTTGGTTCCCTAACCACCTGCTGCAGACTGGTCCAGCAGCTATGTTATTTAGGACTTGGCCAGCTCGGTCAGTAGTGGTGCTACCGAAGCAGTCTTGGTGATGGACAATGAAGTCCCCCAGAGAACATTCTGCACCCTTGCCTCGCTTAGTGCCACCCTCACTGTTTCATCAGCTGAGGGAGGGTGGTATGTGATAATCAGCAGGTTTCCTTGCCCATGTTTGACCTGATGCTATGAGACTTCGTGGGATCCGGTGCCGATGTTGAGGACGCCCAGGGAAACTCCCTCCCGACTGTATACCACTGTGCCTGCCACCTCTGCTGGGTCTATCCTGCCATTTGGACAGGGATGGTGGTGGTGATGGTGGAGTCTGGGACACTATCTGTAAGATATGAATCCGTGAGGATGACTGCATCAGGCTGTTGCAAGACTGTTCTCCCAGTTAGTCAGGAGGACTTTGCAGGGTCAATAGGGCTACAATTGCTGTTGTCGTTTCCAGTGCCTAGGTTGATGCTGGGTGGTCTGTCTGGTTTCATTCCTTTTTTGTTTCTTTGTTGCAACTGAGTGAGTTGCAAGGCCATTTCAGAGGGCATTTAAGAGTCAACCATATTGTTGTGGGTCTGGAGTCACATGCAGGCCAGACCAAGTAAGGACAACAGATTTCCTTCCCTAAAGGGAATTAGTGAACCAGATGGGTTTTTACAATGTTCAACAATGGTTTCATGGTCATATTTTAATTCCAGATTTTTACTGAATTCAAATTTCACCATCTGCTATGTTGGGATGTGAACCCGGGTCCCCAGAGCACTACCCTCGGTTTCTGGATTACTAGTCCAGCGACAATACCACTGCGCCATCACCTCCCCCCTTATCGCGCATTGTCGAAGGTACTGGTCTTGCCTTCATGAATCTTGGTGTTACCTCTGGATCTACATGAATTTTTGCTTGTAGCCCCTCAATTTTACCAAGTTCATCCTTGAAAACTGAGGCATCTTTTTGTAGTAACTCTGATAGCCCATTAGTTCCCCATTGGAATATTTCAGTCCATTCCAATTTAATTTCTTTCAGCCAGTTTCGTCCAAGAAGCATAGGTCCCTCGTCTGCTACTACCATCAAGAGTAATTTCACTGTTTGACCTCCATAGTGTACTGTGATTTTACATATGCCCTTGACTAATATGTCTTTTCCCATATAAGTTTTCAGCGTGGCATCAGTTTCTTCAAAATGTAGTTTATGTTCCCGATGATTCAGGTTTTTAAAAGTATGCTCATCTAGCACTGTAATGGCTGCTCCAGTATCCACCTCCATTCTGATAGGCTCTGTTCTTCCTACCTTTAAATTATATAACAACTAGATATCATAATCTATTACTTCAGGCTTTTCAACATTGTTAATCTCATTGGGTTTTTGTTTTTGTCTTAAAGTCTGCCTGATTCTGTCTTTACAATGCCTCATGAGGTATCCGTTTCAATGACAGAAAAAAACATTCAATCTTTTTAAACTATGATTCATTACAAGGTTGTCTGCTTCCTGCTGTTACCATTATGCCATGCTTTTGCTGGTAAGTTCTCTCTTTTAATTTGTCTGCTAGTGGTAGCTGTTTCCTGCTTCTGAGTAAAGCTTTGTACTTTCACACTGTTTGGCTGAGGCTCCTGCCCAATGTGGAGGAAGGCACTATTTGGCGCACCTTGTACGGCTTCCAAGTCTCGCAATGCGCCTTCCATTGCCAGAGCGATTTCCGACGCCTTTTGAAAATATAAATTTGCTTCAAACAGAAATCTCTTCTGAATTGCATCTTCATTTATACTGCACATCAAATGATCTCAAAGCGTATCATTGATAGATGTACCAAACTTGCAATATTCAGTTAATTGCTTCAGACTTGCCACATAACAAGCAACTGTTGTCCCCTGCGGCTCTATTCCTCGAGTTAAATTTGAACCGTTGCACCGATGGCTGGTAATCATTCTTTACAAGGTTCACAAAGTCATCAAAACTTTGAGTCTGAGGCACTGGGTACCAACAGATTTTGAAGTAATCCATATGTCTTACTCCCACAAGCGGACAAAAGTATCGTGTACCTCTTCTCCCCCACAATGTAATTCACCTGGAAGAACACAAGGCATTCAACATAGCGAGACCAGTCGTCTGAGATTAGATCAAAACGCTCCACTCTTCCAAATTGTGACATGCTCTGAGGGGATTACTTTGATGACCAGGAAGGAAATTTTTCTTTACTAACATCTACCATGCAAGGTACGGCCTGGATTTTGGTTCTTCTGAGTTCCTTTGTTCTTTCTTGCTTTTTACCTCATTCTTTTGTGTCTTTTCCTACTTTTTATGTTCATCACTAGTTTATGGATCCAGTGCCCTGGCTTGTTGGGGCCAAAGGATCCGGGTTGCATACTTGTGTCAGGGTGACCAAGTTGGTACCAAAACAGAGAAGATCAGTCTTCTCTCCCCCCCACACCCCCACCTTAAACCAGCTTATATTTCAACCCTCTCCTTGGATTCACCTAGTTCTGTTGAAGGGTCATGAGGACTCGAAACGTCAACTCTTTTCTTCTCCGCCGATGCTGCCAGACCTGCTGAGTTTTTCCAGGTAATTCTGTTTTTGTTTTGGATTTCCAGCATCCGCAGTTTTTTGTTTTTATTTTTAAGATCAGTAAACTGTTCTTAGAAGAAACATATTCTGTTTATTTGCAAAAGGAACTCAGCAGCTACACTTGTATGCTTACAATGCAAAACTCTGTCTTTACTCTTCAGACTCTAACTCAAGACTTCTCTACAGAGGTAGCCCGCGTTACTCTGCTATTGGGTATCAAGATCATATGATCTTGCATTACAACATTTGTTGTAAAGGTATATTACATATCAGATGACTACACACTTGAGTGCCTGCTGGATCTGGCCAATCTCACCTCCCTTAAGCTGCCAAGTTTCCCCAGAGTACCAGGAAACCAGTGCTGGAGGTGTGCTGAAAAGCCCTCATTTGCATTTGATGGCCAGTGTAAACAGTGTCTCACTTGCCCACCTGCCTGCACCAACAATCACACCAACTCCAGCAAGGTTCGTCGCATGCAGGCAAACATGCCTCTGCTAAACAAGAATTTGCAGCATTGTTGTCACTCTTATTTTTTTCTTTAAATTTAACTATTCACCTGGTCCCACTTGGTTTGTCCTTGCACATTAAATTCTCCCTTATCTCTGTCTGATTTTCAACAGAGCAAATATAGGAAATCAGCTGTTTCCATATTTTTCTTTTTAATAATTCTGAGTGTGTGTGTCACTGGCAAGGCTGATATTTATTGTCCCACCCCTAGTTGCCCTGAGGTGGTGGTATACCTTCTTCTCGAATTGTTGTAGCCCATGTGGTGAAGATGCTCCATAGTGTTGTTCACTAGGGAGTTCCAGGATTTGGAACCAGCAATGGTAGAGGAACAGTGACAAATGTCCAAGTTAAGTTGATGCGCCTCTTGGAGGTGATAGTGTTTCTGTGCACCTGCTGTCCTTGTTTTAGATGTTGGAGGCTGCAGGTTTGGGAAGTGGTGCAGAAGAAGCCTTGTTGAGTTGCTGAAGTGCATCCTGTCGAGAGTACACAATGCAGCCATGATACACTGGTAAACAACATCCTGGAGTTTACTATTGGCCAGAAACTAAAGAGGATCAGCCATACAAATACTATGGCTACAAGAGCAGGTTAGATGCTGGGAATTCTGCGGAGGGTAACTCACCTCCTGACTCCCCAAAGCCTGTTTACCATCTACATGGCACAAGTCAGGAGTGTGGTGGAGTACTCTCCACTTGCCTGGATGAATGCAGTTCCAACAGCACTCAAGAAGCTCGACCCCATCCAGGACAAAGCTGCCCAACCTGACTGGCACCCTATCCACCACAGTAACCATTCACTCCCTCCACTACAGCAGTGTGCATAATCTACAAGATGCACTGCAACAACACAATTGAGGCTCCTCCTACAGCACCTTCCAAACTCGTGGCCTCTACCGCCTAGAAGGGCTAGGACAATGAGTACATGTGAACACCATAACCTGTAAGTTCCCCTCTAAGTCACACAACATCCTGACTTGGAACTATATCACTGGTCCATCGCTGTGATTGGGTCAAAATCCTGGAACTCCCTTCCTAACAGCACTGTGTTCCTACAACACATGGACAGCAGCGGTTCAAGAAAGCAGCACACCACCACCTTCTCAAGGGCAATTAGGGATGGACAATAAATACTGGTCAAGCTGGTGGCACCCACATCCCATGAACAAATAAAAAAAAACTAATGGAGGAGAACTTGTATGCTTAGACAACAGGCAAGTTACCGATGAAGCAGACTGTTTTGTTTTGGATGGTGTCAAGCTTCGAATGTTGTGGGTGCAGCTGCATTCATCCAAGCAAATCTATTACCAATCCCCAATTGCCCTGGAGATAAAACCTGCTAGGCCATTTCAGAGGGCAGTTAAGAATCAAGCACATTGCTATGATCTGGAGTCACATATAGACTAGACCTGGTGAGAATGGCAGCTTTAAACTGCATTAGTGGACCAGGTGGGTTATTATGACAACCTGGTAGTTTCATGGTCACCATCACACTGACTAACTTCTTGATTCTGATGGAAAGTTGGTCATTCAGGAAGTAGCTGAAGTTTAGGCTGAGAATGCTGCCCTATGGAATTATAGCAATGTCCATGGGCTGAGATGATTGGCTACTTCTGGAATTCAGTTCAGTCCATTTGCAGACCAAGGCTGTAACTCTTTTGAGTACAAACACGTTTCCATCTGTTCCTATTCAGATGAAGTTACATTGTTTCATAGTTTGCCATTGTGAGATTTGAACTCTTGATCTTGGGGTTACAAGCCCAGTACCATAACCACTTGGCTATTTACGCCAAGCCAGACCAAGGCTGTAATGACATCTGGAGCTGAATGGTCCTAACTGAGCATCAGTGAGCCGATTCATGATTGGTGCTGTTTAATAGCACTGCCGGTGACTCCTTTCATCACTTTGTCGGCTGATGTGTGGTAATTGGTAGGGTTGCACCTGTGGGGAGGACATAACTGGGTGATCCTTCACATTGTCAGGTAGATGCTTGTGTTGTACCTATGCTGGAACGATTTAGCTAGGGTCACAGCTAGTTCAGGATCTAAACTAATCAGCACCAAAGCCTGTTGGGATCCATAATCTTTGCGGTGGCGAATGTGCACTCAGCTATTTCTTGATGTCACATGGATGCAAGTCAAATTGGCTGAAGACTCATATCTATGATGGTGGGACCTTAGGATGAGGCTAAGGAAGACTGTACAGTCAGCCTTTCCAGCTGAAGGTGGTTATAAATGCTTCAGCCTTTTCTTCTGCATTCAGATGCTGAGCTCTGCCATCATTGAGGATGGCCATGTTCATGGAGCCTACTCTTCCTGTTACTTGTTTAATTGGCCATTTGTGGTTGGATGCAGCAGCACTGCAAAGCTGGAACTTGATTCACTGGTAGGGGGAGAAAAATATTTCTTTGCTGCTTTTGCTGTTCAGTATGCATGTAGGCCTCCATCGCAGCTTCACCTGGTTAGCACCTTCAAGTATGCCTGATTCTGCTGTCCGCCTGACCTCTGAGGTGAGTATGAACAGTTTGATCTCTCCAAACAACAGTAAAACCTCATGTACCACCTGCCTAATCTCTGGTAATACTAACTGATGAGGGAAGGCAAAAGGTCATTTAAAAATAAGGGGAAGACAACATTTAGGAAGTGGATCCCTGACTTCATAAGTCAAACAAGTTTTGCAGACTAAAAACCAAAAACACTGCAAACGCTCCAATAAAAACTGAAAGAGGTCAGGCAGCAGCTGTGGACAGAATAGACAAGTTAGTTCAGGTATGGCCTTTCATTAGAATGCACATCAATGATAAAAAAATCATGTACAAATACGATCAGAGCAAAGATTAGGAGAGGTGAAAAGAATTACAGACCATGGTCAACCATGAAGCAACATGTGGTCTTACATGAAGCCCACCAAATCAAAATGCCACAATACCCTTTTATGGCAAATTTTAGAAGAGAAATTGATAAAAGTCTGTAACACATCCATACTTACTACCCCGGCAGCTTGTTCCAAAGAGCTACAACCCTCAAGAAAGAAACACATGCACTTCTTTATGTGTCATATATAACTTCCTAGAAAACCTTCCCCATCATACTTTGTTGATAATATCGCTGTTATAAAACAAAATCTTCTGGCTTACTTTGAATAATACCATAGGAGGTCTGCTAACTTGTCAGTAAGATGAACAATAAGTTAATATCCTGCATATTTTAGAGCTTTCTTGAAACAAATTTATATTAGACTCTCTAATATGGCAGAGGTTAAGGTTTAAGATGTTGATTGAAAGAGATACAGATAGTACAAGGACAAAGTTCTCACGTGTCAGTGCAGACTCGATGGGCTGAAGGGCCTCTTCTGCACTGTGATTCTGTGAAAGTAATAGTTTGAAAAAAAGACAACGGAGGAAATGAGGATGGGGCAAAGGTAAACTGGAGGAAAATATTGACAAGGAGGTAGAACAACAGTGAATAATAATTAAAAGGAAAAGATCAATAGAGTTCAGGAGAAATATATTCTAATAAAATGACCCAACCAGTCAATAATATAGTGATGAGGGCAATATTGAATCCATAAAAAATATTTGCAAGTACATGAAGAGATAGAGAATTTCAAATGGGAATATGTTGAGTTTAGGAAAGAGGTTTAAAAAAAACAGGAAGCTAAAGAGAAAATAATGAAATAAAAATATCAAAGAATATCAAAATAAATGGTGAAGTATTCTATAGGCACCTTAGTAGAAAAATAAGACAGGGCAATGAGGGATGAGCCTGATAAACTCCCTGGAAAATTATATTGAAATGGTAGGGGTACAGAATTGATACTTTGCCTCCCTTTTCACTAACAAGATGCTAACAAGAGAAATGACAACAGTGGATATCAAGAAGGATGATACAACGTTTACAAGGAGAGATATTGGTGTTTGAAAACTAGTCAAATCCCAAGGTCCAGATGGATTACACTCAAAGAAAGCCTGGAAGAGATAACAAAGGCACTAGTATTCATGTGTAACAATCCATTTAAAAAGCAACAGGACTGCAGAAAAGCAAATATAATTCCCATCTGCAAAAGGAAACAGAACTAATCCAGGGAACTATAGAACAGTTAGTGCAATATTACTAGTGGGAAATTTACTAGAAGCTTTGCCAAAAGTACCAATTACAATACATCTACAGATGGGGCATGTTAGTAAAATGAAACAGCATGGATTCTGAAAAATAAAACAACCCTTCTAAATTTTTTGAAGTAACAGGAGTCGACAAGGGCAATGCAGTGGATCCAGTCAAAATGAACTTTCAGAAGGCCTTTGATAGAGAACTATAAAAGAGGCTCATGATGAATGTTAGGACATGTGGAAGCATGGGCCTGGGGAACAGAAGACAGCATTGAACAATCTCTACATGATAGAAAATATAGGGTAGGCAGGGACTGGCAATGGTAAAAGCAAAATACTGCAGATGCTGGAAATCTAGAACAAAAACAAAAACAACTGGAAAAACTCAGCAGGTCTAACAGCCTCTGCGGAGAGGGATACAGTTGACATTTGGAGTCTGTATGACCCTTCATCAGAACTAGAACATATAGAAATGAGATTAAATATAAGCTGGTAGAAGGGGGTGGGACAGGAGAGCTTGATAGGGGGCCAGTGATCGGTGGAGGCAAAGAGATTGCCAAAGATGTCATAGACAAAAGGACAAAGAGGTATTGATGGTGGTGATATTATCTAAAGGATGTGCCAATGGGGACATTAAGGAAAGCAAGCTAGTGGCACATGGCCCTAGTGCAGGTGGGGTGGAGGGATGGGATCAAAATGGGCTAAAAGGTGGAGATGAAACAATAGATTGAGATAAATTTAAAAATAGGAGGGAAAAGACAAAAGTGTAAAAAGATTATAAATTATTGAAAAAAAAGAGGATCGGAAAGGGAGTGGGGATGGAGGAGATTTCATGATCTGAAATTGTTGAACTCAATATTAAGTCTGGAAGGCTGCAAAGTGCCTAGTCGGAAGATGAGGTGCTGTTCCTCTAGTTTGCGTTGAGCTTCACTGGAACATTGCAACAGGCCAAGGACGGACATGTGGGCATGAGAGTAGGGTGGTGTGTTGAAATGGCAAGCGACAGGGAGGTCTGGGTCATACTTGTGGACAGACTGAAGGTGTTCCGCAAAGCGGTCACCCAGTCTGCATTTGGTCTCTCCAATGTAGAGGAGACCACATTGGGAGCAGCAATGCAGTAGATTAAATTGAGGGAAGTGCAAGTGAAGTGCTACTTCACTTGAAAGGAGTGTTTGGGCCCTGGGATGGTGAAGAGGGGGGAAGTAAAGGGGCAGGTGTTGCACCTTCTGCGGTTGCATGGGAAGGTGCCATGGGAGGGGGTTGAAGTGTAGGGGATGATGGAGGAGTGGTCCAGGGTGTCCCAGAGGGAACGATCCCTGCAGAAAGCTGCCAGGGGGGGTGAAGGGAAGATGTGTTTGGTAGTGGCATCATGCTGGAGTTGGCAGAAATGGTGGAGGATGATCCTTTGAACGTGGATGCTGGTGGGGTGAAAAGTGAGGACAAGGGGAATCCTATCATGGTTCTGGGAGGGAGAGGAAGGTGTGAGGGCGGATGCGCGGGAGATGGGCTGGACACGGTTGAGGGCCCTATCATCCACCGTGGGTGGAAAACCTTGGTTAATTAAGAAGGAAGACATGTCAGAGGAATTGTTTTGGAAAGTGGCATCATCAGAACAGATGTGATGGAGCGAAGGAACTGAGAGAATGGGATAGAGTCCTTACAGGAAGCTGGGTGTGAGGAGCTGTAGTCGAGATAGCTGTGGGAGTCGGAGGCTTGCAATGAATATTGGTGGACAGACTAACACCAGAAATTGAGACTAAGAGGTCAAGGAAGGGAAGGGAAGTGTCAGTGATGGACCACGTGAAAATGATGGAGGGGTGGAAATTGGAAGCAAAATTAATAAATTTTTTCAGATCCAGACGAGAGCATGAAGTGGCACCGAAGCAGTCATCGATGTACCGGAGAAAGACTTGTGGGAGGGGGCCTGAGTAGGACTGGAACAAGGAATGTTCCACATACCCCATAAAGAGACAGGCATAACTGGGGCCCATGCGGGTACCCATAGCCACACCTTCTGGGCAATGGTGCCTAGCAGGGCTAAACCCTGGGACCACTGTTATTCATCATGTACATAATTTGTAGACCTGATTGTAAATTATTTAAGGGAGCAGTGACGTAGCAAATAATGTGGAGAACTACACCAAAATACAGGAAGACATAAACAAGCCTGCAGAGTTGGTAGATAAATTACAAACAAAATTCCATGGAACAAAGTATGTGGTGGTAGGGGAAGAGGGAGGTCTTAAGAAACAAAAATTGACAGAGAAACGAGGAGATCTGGAATACAGATACACAGACCACTAAAAACAGTAACAACTCAATAATGCCATAAAGAGTACAAGCCTAAGCACTGAAGTTCATTCCTTGAGGGATTTAACGCAAAAGCAAGGATGCAGTGCTAAACTTATATAGAAGCTTGGTTAGACTACAGAGTACTGTGTATAGTTCTGGTCTCCATACTACAAAGATTGAAGCACTGGAGGTAATCCAGAAAGGATTTACAAGGATGTTATTAGAAATGAAAGGATGTAACTAAGATGAGCAACAGTGGAAGTTGGTGTTCTCAGTGAAGATCTGTTAGAGGTTGAACAGATATAAAAGCGTAGATGTGGTGAAACTATTTCCAGCTTTGGGGCATAAGTATATGATAGCCTTCTACAAGCTGAATAAAGAATTTAGGAGTAATTTCTTCAGAGATTGAAAATGAGCAACTCTTGTCATTTGCAGTGATTGAAATAGTTAACATATAATATATGCATTCAAGAGAAGACTTGGTTAATGAGATCATTAACCTTTACAGCATAGGAGGTAGCCATTCGGCCTGTCACGTCTGTGCTCTGCAAGAGCAATACATCTAGTGCCACTCCCTGTAGTCCTAGATATTATTTCTTTCCAAATAATTGTCCAATTTTCTTTTGAAAGCCACAATTGAATCTGCCTCTACCACCCTCAGGCAGTGCTCTCCAGAAAAGAGGAATACAGGGGCATGGTGGGAAGAGGTACTTAGACTGGGAGGTGACTTGTGTAGAGTCTAATATCAAAGACTAGTTTATGTACTGTAGGTTCTTCATAATTGTGATCACAAAGTAGAACCAAAGAGAATTATCATTGGATTTGCTAAACTAAGCATATTGCCAAAATAAATACAAGTAAAGCTGGTTACACTATACCACTTTCATCTAGCATACCTGTATTCATTAAATTCCATGGAATTATGCATCAAAAAAGAAAACGCCACTCATATTAAACACTGACTTGTGAACTTGGTATCTTCTTTAGCAGAATGAGATCTCAATGCAAGTTTTACGGACACTGCATACATAACTCCCACTATACTTAGAATACATTTATCTAATCCACAGCTATAGTTTTACCTATAATTAGAAAACTAAGATTAATGATTGAGAAGCCAATATTACAAATTCGGTGCTCCAGATATGTGGTCAAATTTTATATATATATATATATATATATATATACACAAATAATATTGACAATTAAATCTTTTCCACGTATACTAGCTGCATTCTGATCAGAGGTACTTTTGCTTGTTCAAGAATTTAAGGTTGAATCAAATCTAGTCTGTCAGTGATTTTTAAGTTATTTTAATAGATTCCCAGTTATTGGAGACTGGATGAATCAAGTCTCTTGTTTAGTAGCAGACACCAAAGCTATAGATGAACTTCGGTCAAGTTTACACTATCCAAAAAATAATCCCACGTTCTTTAACAGTGCAGATTTTGCCTGTGCTCTTGTTTATGAGGAGAATTTCGCCCCCCCAAAAAACATTACATTGCTGAAGTGAGGGACATGTTGCTGGAGCTGTTTGTTTTGCACTCATCAGGACAAATGCAAGAATGCCAAATTTCAAATGATCACAGCAATTTATACTACAGGAGAAAGGTGTACCGATTGGTTGGCAAGTCAACTCAGTTGAAAGGCAAAGTATCTCAAAAATTTGAAGTTAAGCAAGCCATTTCACACCACTAACAAGCAGTGCCTACTCGAGTGGTATTTTCCACTAACAGGATGCCGTTGTCAGTCCAAAAAATATGTTCCGTCTACCACACAATTGAGCAATGTCGTGTATGAATTTCAGTGTCAGTGCAATGCCAGGTATGTAGGTTGTAATTTCCCAACAATTGGCTGTTCGAATCAATAGCATGTTCCTTCATTTGTGCCTATAGTTCCCCGCAGCTTTCTCCATGGTAACACCTTGTCCAAAGTTGACTTGCCAACCAATCAGCATCCTTCTCTCCTGTAGGAAAAGCTGTTGTGATTGTTTGAAATTTGGCATTCTTATGTTTGTCCTGATGCAAGACACAAAGCTTCAACATCATTTCTTTCTTCAGCAATATTTAAAAAGCATTTTGTTCTTTAGGCCATACTGCATGAGTATTTAATGCATTTTTTTATTATTGATGGTTTGAAAAGTTTTTTTAAAATGTCTATTTTATTAGCTATGCTGAGGTACAGTAAACTACTTTGTAGTCTATTTAAAAAAAATGAATTACGCATTCAAGTAAACACATTAACCTCATTGAAAAATTACTTAATATATACTGCATATATTGATGCGTATAACTATATGTCATTAAACTACCCTAGATGGCATATAATATTGTACAGAAATTGTCCAACTACCATTTTAGCAGTATCAGCAAAACTGAATTTGTTAAATATGCATTTTTAATATTTGTGTCACAGTACAGCACATTACTCGAAAATCAGCACATATAGTCATATTTACAAGTTTAGTGATACTTTATCAGGTTCAAAGTAACTATATTTTTGTGTAACAGATAATGCATATGGGATTACGAAAACACAGGAATAAAATTTCAACTGATAAATTAGAGCCTGAAAACCCTTTTACAAAGAATCTTTAAGCTGTGAGGAGTGTTAATTAAAAACAACACAATCCAATTTGTTCATATTATACACTGTATACAAATTGGTAGATCATTTTAAAAGCAAGTTAAGGAACAGGATAACACACCTGTGACATTACTGCACTGACTTTTTAAGTTCATTCTGTTACAAGAAGGCTTAATATTTTCATTAAGTGGTTAAGATTACATCCATCTGTTTTTCAAACAAAAAATTAAGGTCAAGATGTTTGAAAAGTAAAAATAGCAGTATTATATAGTTTAAAATCTTAATCCTATTGTTACTGCTCTGGATGCAAATGAAACTGCCAAATGTAATCCCTCAAGAGTAGATTATTTAATTTTTATTTTTGTATTTATTATTCTTCAAATTAAGTATTTTTCCACATCCCGTGTCATGGAACTAGATATTTCAAGGATACTGTAAATTTTCATTCCAGATGTTAACCTACAAAGGGAAATCTAGGCTATGCCAGAATGTCTGTTGGCATGCTTGACTGACTCAAATGTAAATATGCTGTTTGCACTCAATTTGCTGTAATCAATTCATTAGCTTAATTTTGGCTGCAGATTTGAATAAGTCATGTAACTGAAAACCTAGTGTAATTTAAATTAAAAGGGACTAGGTCAATTAAAGGGGAGAATCACAATTCTGAAAGCCAAGAGCCTCATAAGCCATCTCAATTCACTGGCAGCCCTTGCCTAGGCAAGAAGCACAAAGAACTAAGAAAACAGGCAAAAACTAAGGGAAAGGAATGAAACAAAGCCCAAGGCGCAGGAATACGGTGCAGAGAAGTAATGGTCAGGGCTACTGAAATGGATATGATTATGCAGGGCTGTTTTAATTGGATTCAAAAAGGTATTAATGAGCCAGAAATCAGCACCTTGCAGCATATAAATTACAACTAGCATAAATACTTTGAGCCAATGAAAATATAATTTTGGTGGGGGGGGGGGGTGGCGGATATTAAAATCTATTCACCCCAACGTGACTGTACCCTTTGCATAAACTTAGACATAGCTATCGCTCCCAATTTCAAAATTAATATTTAAATGAAAGACTTGCCTGTTTGAGATGACCGCTGATTTAACCTCCCACCACCACCTTCTCAAGCGCAATTAGGGATGGGCAATAAATGCTGACCTGTGAAGCCCACATCCCATGAATGAATTTAAAAAAACTGACTGTAGTGTCCAGTGAATGTCAGTCAGATGTAGACTCTGGAGATACCAGAAAACGGTAAATCCTAAATGCTACTTCAAACTAAATTGTGGGGGGAAAAAGGGATGCCAGTTCAAACTGGTAATAAACAAATTTAGAATTGATGACAAAATCATTTCTGATAGAAAGAATGGTCAATTCTTTGAATGTTGAATGGATTTCTGCATACTGCTGTAAGCAAAATCCTTGGCATTGGTTAGAATCAGTTCAAAACTGGTAGTCAAGAGGACAGGGAGGGGGACTGCAGAGTTTCTTGATGGATTACTTTCAGATCTCTATCAATTTTCTAACCAGCTTTTAAAGCATCAGCCAGGTTAAAAAAAAAAATCGAGACATACAATTCCTTTTACAATACAAGGACAAATGTTGGTTAGGAGACCATCTTCCTTGAGAGGACAACTTGAGGATCTCCATTTAGTCAGACATTGTTTGGATACTCTGTTCCTATGACTCAGCTTTCTGTATTCAGTGGATTATAACAAATAATTTGTTTACAAAAAGATTTTAAATGAAAATCCACTCTACACTTTGTACAAAGTATTTGGTTTGAAGGAATTTCAAATTTTGCATTTAGCGTGCCAATGTTTATATTGCATTTCTTTGTAGATTCTCATCTAACTGTCATTAAAATGGAAATTCATCAGTTAACGTTACAGAAAGGTGACAGAAAATAGAAAAAAAATGAATGTAAAATGTACCCAACACTATACACAAATCAGCCTTTCTTTAAAAACACAGGCTAACAGTTTTAACTGAGAGTCATTATCCATTCACATTTCCTATCTGCTTAAAGATATGGACAATTTGAATATAAAACACCCGTTTTAATGCTCTGTTAATAGGCTTAGTTATCAATACTGACGTGACAAAAACATAATACCACAGCAGATATTGCAAATGATCAGCCACATTATGTTGAGAACACTTCCTCACAGCTCTCATCATCATGCATTTTACTGTATATATTTATATATGCTACATTTCCCAGGCAGTACATCTAACAGTTTTTGGCCTTCTGGTAGGTGCGTCACTATAAATGATGTGTCCACACTTTATCAAAAATATAATGGGTTAGAAAAATATACCATTTGTTTTGATTTGGGTTTAAATACAGTTACAGAGACGTGTTAATAAGAAAGGAAACAGTTTACAATATTTCTCATCACCCAAAAAAATGTGCAGGGTTTTTTGTGGAAATGGTCTCTTCATAGCAGCCTTGGTATTACATTGCAAATGAAAGGTGACCAGCAAATCACTAACTGGTAATTATTGCTGAAAGAAAAAAATACTCTGTCACATTGCAGAAAGATCTGCCAAGCAGCAACCATCCTCAACAATGAGAATGATCAGAATTAAACACTTTAGCTTCTTAAAGATGACTCAGGTTTCAGTCCTTGAGTGTGTCTGCTGAGTGGCAATGGCTAATCTCCTTCAAAAAGTCCTTATTAAAAGCCTGCTTTATAAGTGCATCAGATAACATTCCTACCTGAACACAGTGCTCAGTCTACAGTACACTTAAAAAAGATGCCTCTAAGGCACCACATACCCCTAAGGGTCAATCTGCTGGAATTCTTCCAATAAGAAGAAAAAAAAGTTTACATACAAATGTCCTGGAATGCCTGAAATGAGCCAGATGACCCAAGATGGTTCATGATACTTCTATTTCCAGAAGTGTACTATCAAAAAACAGCTAATAAAATTGTTCCGTTGGGCCTGCAATGCTATTCCTCTATCCCAGAATGAGAATTATTTTAGTAAGTGGCATTCAGTTTGTTTTTGCTGAGTTCTCGTTCTAAATTTCCAATTAGTGTGTCAATACTTTCTTGAAGATCTTTTAGGTTCACTCTATGCCCAAGTGCTGGATTAATCTTCTGCATCCTTACATAGGCTTCATATGTTTGCTCTTTGGACTTAGCCTCTGCATGCGGTTCCATCACACACTTTGTCCTGTCCGCTACTGTATTCTCTTCGTCACTTCCAGTATCTTCTGAAGGGACATCATCATAGTCTGCCTCTATGCTATCTTCCTTTGATCTCAGAAGGTAACTTTCACCACAGCTGCTCCAGTCTCCAGCATAACGGTTACTAGGACTGTCGAGTCTGACCTGCCTGGGTCGTAGTACCCCAATCGCCTCAGCATTTGCCAAATTTAGCACTGCAGGTCTCTGCTTCCTCCTCCTCACATAATTAATTGGCTTATTCTGTTCAGAAGATCCATTGCTTTCCATATGCTCTTTGGTACCCATATTTTGCACTGTAATAGAAAAACATAGGGGAACATTCCCCCAAAAATATGAAATATAAAATTTAAGGAACATTTAAGCTCTTCAGCTACAAGATTTCATTGCAAATTAGCTTGGTTAAATTGCAACTGCTTTTGTGTACCTTAAATAACCAACCTAATTTAGAATTTTTTTTTTCCACTTTACAACTGGTTATAACACTCAAATTTCACATAGCAGCAACAACGTATGCTTCTTTTCTTGTCCTGTGCACAGTTAATCAAACATTCTGCTGGTAAATCAGGATACTCTTAATTTATGCAATACCTTATAATTAGTTAGCTGTAGTGGTGCAACTAATGACCAAAGTCCTTTCCCTGTGAAGTGGAAGGTCTGTCTTCAATTTGGTGCCTTCACAAATTAAACATCTTTAGCTCCTTCACTAACCTTTATCATTGAAATTAAAGCATAGATATGTTTCAAAGTAAGTGGAAAGTTGAAGAATTCCTATGTAAAGCTAAATTTGGTTGCAGCAAACACCATCATTCATTACGATGATTCCATTTCAAGCTTCAACCACACCAAACACATGCCAACCTTGACAACTACATAGTAGTACAAAAATTATTACAATGGTGATTTAATTAAAGGTAGTAAAAAAAAATTAAATTGCATTCATTCTTAAAATTTAAGAGTTCTGCATCATTATGTACAAGTACAGTTGGACAAGAGCAAAATTAAATGTTGGTGGTTACATAGTTTCGTTTCAGAAAAAGTCTTCATTGATAATGTAACTATTACATAGTGTAATTCATTTACTGAAACATGCAAAAGTATGGCGGCTTGTTCCCTGCAAGGTCAGCTTTGTTCACTTTATAGCGCTAAGAACTTCTGACCTCATGAACTTAAACATATCGTCCAATGCTTATACAAACATCCATTTCCATTAGGACAGCGGTTTTCTACTGATTATTTCAATCATACAGGTTAGTCCTGCACTCAGTTTTACATTGACATGTTTCACATATATTGGCTCCAAGAATTTGCAAATATCTGTCGCATTTACATTACAAAACCTCTTCTAATCAAGCTGCCTCTGTAACTGTATTAACTACTGTGCAATTATCCCAAAAGAACAATCTGCAAATGTAATGCACACTGTCAATGCAATGTTGGCCATGTACAATTTAGCTCAAACCAAAAACAGTTATTTACTTTGTCAGAAGAGAAGCTCCGCAAAACATTTCAGGCAAGGTGTTTTTAGGTAAGGTGTTTCAGGTAATTAAACTGAGGAATGTGTGCAAGAAAGCAGCTCGTATTGTGGACAAGAGTTCTGTTTGACAAAAATTGTAATGTTTTTTCAAAATGCAAGAGTCGAAATTGCATAACTTTTAGCAATTTTTAAATGTAAAACACTCAAGATTTAAAGTTTATACAGGTCTTCCTTTAATAAAACTGTTGATCGACAAAATAAATAGGTATTTAATTTTGCTGGTTACATCACACTTATAATGCCAGCTGATGTTAATACTGGACAAGTCAGATCCCAGGTTGAAACCTGGTTTGATAGAGCCTAACTTTTTCTTTCAGAAACTGTGGAGGAAAGTTACTGAACAAATTCACAGGAGTCTGCTGGTGAACTTTTTTTTTAAGCAAGTAAACTATATCACACTGAAAAAAGTTAGAAAGCTCTCAATACAAATACAAGATGATGCTTCCAATTTCCCCTATTCCTTCCCCCAGCAATATCTTTATATAGATACTAAAACCAGTGAAAAGTTATCAATAGCTTAACACAAAGGCTTCTCGCATGGGACTGGCACAGTTGAGAATGGTTTTCTTTTGGTGAATTCCTGAGCATTCACTTGGTGCTTCTCAGTCAACTCGTATCTCTCTACCAAAATACCCAAAAACCACACTCTAAACTCACTGTTTCTTCAACTAAAGGCCAAACAAAAATGAGTTCCCTAAACTCAGTTTGCCAGTAGCACTGGACTGAACTGATCACTTTACTGAGACCTATAATTGATTATTCAGTTAACTACTGTCCCAATAGCCTTATAGTATTTTGCTCAAAATCAGACGGCTTAAAATTCCTGTCCTCTCTTTGACACATACATAGAAACATAGAAAATAGGAGCAGGCCATCTGATCCTTCGAGCCTTCTCTGCCATTCATTATGATCATGGCTGATCATCCAACTCAATAGCCTGCTCCTGCTTTCTCCCCATACTCTTTGATCCCTTTCGCCCCAAGAGCTATATCTAACTCCTTCTTGAATGCATGCAATGTTTTGGTCTCAACTACCTTCTGTGGTAACGAATTCGACAGGCTCACCACTCTCTGGGTGAAGAAATTTCTCCTCATCAGTCCTAAATGGTCTACCCCATATCCTCAGACTGCGACCCTTGGTTCTGGACTCCCCTTCCTGCATCTACCCTGTCTAGTCCTCTTAGAATTTTATAGGTTTCCATGAGATTCCCTCCCTCATTCTTCTGAACTCCAGTGAATACAATCCTAATCGATTCAATCTCTCCTCATATGTCAGTCCCGCCATCCCAGGAATCAGTCGGGTAAACCTTCACTGCACTCCCTCTATAGCAAGTACATCCTTCCTCAGATAAGGAGACCAAAACTGCACACAATATTCCAGGTGTGATCTCACCAAGGTCCTGTATAATTGCAGCAAGACATCCCTGTTCCTGTACTCAAATCCTCTTGCTGTGAAGACCAACTATGAAGACCAAATTTTAATTATTTTTATATATATAAAAAAATGTGCAGTGTAGAAAGGCAAAGTATTTTCCAATTTAAAAAACACACGCACATTACAAGTAAAAGTCCAACTTGGTGGCCACTGTTTTGCAGTCTTTGTCTGAATAGATCTTTTCATTCTCGGGAAAGTAAGTCATTTCATCGGCTATTTCAGTCATGATCTGCTCGTCCTCCTCGTAACCTCAGCCTTCTTTACCACCTGCTGTACCTGCATGCTTACCTTCAGCGACTGGTGTACAAGGACACCCAGGTCTTGTTGCACATTCCCCTCTCTCAATTTATAGCCATTCAGATAATAATCTGCCTTCCTGTTTTTGCTACCAAAATGGATAACCTCACATTTATCCACATTATATTGCATCTGCCATGCATTTGCCCACTCACTCAGCTTGTCCAAATCACACTGATTTGGCATCCTCCTCACAGCTCACCCTCCCACCCGGCTTTGTGTCATCTGCATATGTGGAGATATTACATTTAATTCTCTCATCTAAATCATTAATATATATTGTGAATAACTGGGGCCCAGCACCTATCGCTGGGGTACCCCCACTAGTCACTGCCTGCCATTTGGAAAAAGACCAGTTTATTCCTACTCTTTGTTTCCTGTCTGCCAACCAGTTTTCTATTCTTCTCAATACACTACGGCCAATCCCATGCGCTTTAATATTACATGCCAATCTCTTATGTGGGACTTCGTCAAAAGCCTTCTGAAAATCCAAATAATCCACATCCACTGGCTCCCCCTCATCAACTCTACCAGTTACATCCTTGAAAAATTCCAGTAGATTTGTCAAACATAATTTCCCTTTCATAAATCCATGCTGACTCTCCAATTCTGCCACTGTTTTCCACGTGCTCAGCTATTAAATCTTTTATAATGGACTCCAGAATTTTCCCCACTACCGACGTCAGGCTGACTGGTCTATAATTCCCTGTTTTCCCTCTGCCTCCTTTTTAAAATAGTGGGATTACATTAGCTACCCTTCAATCTGTTGGAACTGTTCCAGAGTCTATAGAATCTCAGAAGATGACCACCAATGCATCCACCATTTCTAGGGGCGCTTCCTTAAGTACTCTGGGATATAGATTATCAGGACCCGGGGATTTATCAGCCTTCAATCCCATCAATTTCCCCAACACCATTTCCCTACTAATACTGATTTCTTTCAGTTCCTCCCCCTCACTAAACCCTGTGTTCCCCAACATTTCTGGTATGTTATTAGTGTCCTCCTTTGTGAAGACAGAACCAAAGTATGTATTTAGTTGGTCAGCCATTTCTTTGTTCCCCTGTTATATATATATATATATATATATATATATAAATTCCTGTGTTTCTGAGTGCAAGGGACCTACATTTGTCTTCACCAATCTTTTTCTCTTCACATACCTATAGAAACTTTTAGTCATTTTTTATGTTCCCTGCAAGCTTACTCGTACTCTATTTTCCCCTTCTTAATCAGTCCCTTGGGTCCTCCTTTGCTGAATTCTAAACTGCTCCCAATCCTCAGGTCTGTTGTTTTTTCTGGCCAATTTGTATGTCCCTTCCTTGCACCTAATACTATCTCTAATTTCCCTTGTAAGCCACGGTTTGGCCACCTTTCCTGTTTTACTTTTATGCCAGACAAGAATAAACAATTGTTGCAGTTCACCCATGCGCTATTTGAATGTTTGCCATTGCCTATTCACCGTCATCCCTTTAAGTAACGTTTCCAAATCCATCATTGTGAACTCGTGCCTCATACCATCATAATTTCCTTTATTAAGATTCAGAACCCTAGTCTCAGAATCAACTACGTCACTCTCCATCTTGATGAAGAATCCTATCATATTATGGTCGCTCATCCCCAAGGAGCCTCACACAACTAGATTGCCAATTATTCCTTTCTCATTACACAATACCCAGTTGAGGATGACTTGTTCTCTCGTTGATTTCTCAATGTATTGGTCCAGAAAAACATCCCATATACACTCCAGGAATTCCTCCTCTATGGTATTGTTACTAATTTGATTTGCCCAACTATATGCATATTAAAGTCACCCATAATTACAGATGTTCCTTTATTACCTGTGTCTCTAATTTCCTGTTTAATGCCATTCCCAACATCACCACTACAGTTTGGGGGTCTATATACAACCCCCACAACGTTTTTGTCCATTAGTGTTTCTCAGCTCTACCCATACAGATTCCACATCATCGGAGCTAATATCTTTCCTCACTATTGCGTTACTTTCCTCTTTAGCCAGCAATTCAACTCCACCGCCTTTTTCTTTTTGTCTGTCCTTCCTAAATACTGAATACCCCTGGATGTTTAGTTCCCATCCCTGGTCACCCTGCAGCCATGTCTCCGTAATCCCAACTGTATCATACCTGTTTACATCTATTTGTGCGGTTAATTCATCCACTTTATTGTGAAAACTCCACACGTTAAGGCACAAAGCCTTAAGGCTTGTCTTTTTAACATTACTTATCCCGTTCCCACTATTTTTCACTGAGGACCTGTTTGATTCTTGCCCTTGACTTCTCTATCACTTTTCTGTCTTTTGTTCCTGTCTTTGCCCTTCTCTGACTCCTGAAGAGCCCTTCCTCTGACTCCTTGTATAGGTTTCCATCTCCCTGCCATTTTAGTTTAAAACCTCCCCAACCACTCTAGTAAATGCTCCCCCTAGGACATCTTTCCCGGTCCTGCCCAGGTGTAACCCATCCAGTTTGTACTGGTCCCACTTCCTCCAGAACCGGTGCCAATGCCCCAGGAATCTGAAACCCTCCCTTCACACCATCTCTTCAACCATGTATTCATCTGATATATCATGCTATTTCTACTTTGACTGGCAAGTGGCACTGGTAGTAATCCTGAGATCACTACCTTTGAGGTCCTATTTTTCAACTTATTTCCTAACTCCCTATATTCTGCTTTTAGGACCTCATCCCTTTTCTTAACCTATTTCGTTTGTACCAATGTGTAACTGGCTGTTCACCCTCCCCCTTCAGAATGTCCTCTAACTGCTCTGAGACATCCTTGACCTTAGCACCAGGGAGGTAACATACCATCCTGGAGACTCATTTGCGGCCACAAGAACGCCTATCTACTCCCCTTACAATTGAATCCCCTATAACTATTCTATTCCCACACTTTTTACTCCTCCCCTGTGCAGCAGAGCCAACCACGGTGCGACGAACTTCGCTGTTGCTTTCTCCTGAGAAGTCATTCCCCCCAACAGTATCCAAAGCGGTATATCTGTTTTGCAGGGGAGGTTCCTGCACTGTCTGCCTACTCCTCTTGCTTTGCCTGGTGGTCACCCATTCCCTACCTGCCTGTGGACTCTTAGCCTGCGGTGTGACTACCTCTCTATACGTGCTTTCCACAATACTCTCCGCCTCATGGATGTCCACAGTGTCCTGAGCCGCCGCTCCAGCACCAAAACCTGGGCTTCCAGGAGCTGAAACTGGAGACAATTCCTGCACACGTGCTGGCCCCAGGCACTGAAAATGTGCCCGACTTCCCACATGGAGCAGGAGGAGCACACCATGGCTTTAAGCTATCCTGCCATGACTTACCCTTTAACTTAAATTGAATCTTTTGCAAGATACTTAATATCAATTACTCTCGGGCCGTTCTTCCCTGCTCTCGTTGTTACAGAATATAGCCCTACAAACGATGAACCACAAAATAAGACCTTAAAAAACAAAAGCAATAAAAATAGTAAATGCTTACCCGACCGTACTCACGGTACTCAAAGTATCACATCGTTCCCTCCTCACTGAACTCCCTCAGTCATCCCTGCTCCCCCAGCTTCTCTCCAACTCCCGGCTCCTCTCGCGCTTCCTCCCCAACTCCCGGCTCCTCTCGCGCTTCCTCCCCAACTCCCGGCTCCTCTCGCGCTTCCTCCCCAACTCCCGGCTCCTCTCGCGCTTCCTCCCCAACTCCCGGCTCCTCTCGCGCTTCCTCCCCAACTCCCGGCTCCTCTCGCGCTTCCTCCCCAACTCCCGGCTCCTCTCGCGCTTCCTCCCCAACTCCCGGCTCCTCTCGCGCTTCCTCCCCAACTCCCGGCTCCTCTCGCGCTTCCTCCCCAACTCCCGGCTCCTCTCGCGCTTCCTCCCCAACTCCCGGCTCCTCTCGCGCTTCCTCCCCAACTCCCGGCTCCTCTCGCGCTTCCTCCCCAACTCCCGGCTCCTCTCGCGCTTCCTCCCCAACTCCCGGCTCCTCTCGCGCTTCCTCCCCAACTCCCGGCTCCTCTCGCGCTTCCTCCCCAACTCCCGGCTCCTCTCGCGCTTCCTCCCCAACTCCCGGCTCCTCTCGCGCTTCCTCCCCAACTCCCGGCTCCTCTCGCGCTTCCTCCCCAACTCCCGGCTCCTCTCGCGCTTCCTCCCCAACTCCCGGCTCCTCTCGCGCTTCCTCCCCAACTCCCGGCTCCTCTCGCGCTTCCTCCCCAACTCCCGGCTCCTCTCGCGCTTCCTCCCCAACTCCCGGCTCCTCTCGCGCTTCCTCCCCAACTCCCGGCTCCTCTCGCGCTTCCTCCCCAACTCCCGGCTCCTCTCGCGCTTCCTCCCCAACTCCCGGCTCCTCTCGCGCTTCCTCCCCAACTCCCGGCTCCTCTCGCGCTTCCTCCCCAACTCCCGGCTCCTCTCGCGCTTCCTCCCCAACTCCCGGCTCCTCTCGCGCTTCCTCCTCAACTCCCGGCTCCTCTCGCGCTTCCTCCCCAACTCCCGGCTCCTCTCGCGCTTCCTCCCCAACTCCCGGCTCCTCTCGCGCTTCCTCCCCAACTCCCGGCTCCTCTCGCGCTTCCTCCCCAACTCCCGGCTCCTCTCGCGCTTCCTCCCCAACTCCCGGCTCCTCTCGCGCTTCCTCCCCAACTCCCGGCTCCTCTCGCGCTTCCTCCCCAACTCCCGGCTCCTCTCGCGCTTCCTCCCCAACTCCCGGCTCCTCTCGCGCTTCCTCCCCAACTCCCGGCTCCTCTCGCGCTTCCTCCCCAACTCCCGGCTCCTCTCGCGCTTCCTCCCCAACTCCCGGCTCCTCTCGCGCTTCCTCCCCAACTCCCGGCTCCTCTCGCGCTTCCTCCCCAACTCCCGGCTCCTCTCGCGCTTCCTCCCCAACTCCCGGCTCCTCTCGCGCTTCCTCCCCAACTCCCGGCTCCTCTCGCGCTTCCTCCCCAACTCCCGGCTCCTCTCGCGCTTCCTCCCCAACTCCCGGCTCCTCTCGCGCTTCCTCCCCAACTCCCGGCTCCTCTCGCGCTTCCTCCCCAACTCCCGGCTCCTCTCGCGCTTCCTCCCCAACTCCCGGCTCCTCTCGCGCTTCCTCCCCAACTCCCGGCTCCTCTCGCGCTTCCTCCCCAACTCCCGGCTCCTCTCGCGCTTCCTCCCCAACTCCCGGCTCCTCTCGCGCTTCCTCCCCAACTCCCGGCTCCTCTCGCGCTTCCTCCCCAACTCCCGGCTCCTCTCGCGCTTCCTCCCCAACTCCCGGCTCCTCTCGCGCTTCCTCCCCAACTCCCGGCTCCTCTCGCGCTTCCTCCCCAACTCCCGGCTCCTCTCGCGCTTCCTCCCCAACTCCCGGCTCCTCTCGCGCTTCCTCCCCAACTCCCGGCTCCTCTCGCACTCCTCCCCAACTCCCGACTCCTCTGGGTGCTGCTGACTGCCTGTCCCAGAGTCCTCCACTTGCACTCTCCTCTAGGTGCTGCTAACTGCCTGTCCCAGTCCTCTTCTCGCTCTCTCCTCTGAACTCTATTTTTCCCTATCTTTTCTCTGTGTCTGTGTCACTTGACCATAAGAACATAAGAAAATAGGAACAGGAGACAACCATTCAGCTCCTTGAACCTGCTCCACCATTCAACAAGACCATGGCTGATCTTCTTGTGTTTCGATTTCAATATTCCCAACTAATCCCGATAACCTTTGATTCCCTTGCCTAATAAGAATCTACCTGTGCCTTAAAAATATTCAATGACCCTACCTCCACCACCTTCTGAGGCAGAGAGTTCCAAAGTTGCACAACCCTCAGAAAAATTTTTCCTCATCCCTGTCCTAAAAGGGCGACCCCTAATTTTAAAACAATGCCCCCTATTCTGGACTCACTCAAGAGGAAACAGCCTTTCGATGTCCACCTTGTCAAGGCCGTTCAGGATTCAATAAAATCACCCCTCACTCTTCTAAACTCCAGTGGAAACAAACCCAGTCTGTCCAACCTTTCCTCATAAGAAAGCCCACTCATCCAATTTGTGTGTAGATTGAAACCACCCATGATTATTGCTGTCCCTTTATCACAAACACACGATATTTTCTCTTTAATACTTTATCCTACACTGTGGCTACTGTTTGGGGGCCTGCAGACCACTCCCACTAATGACTTTTTCCCCCTACTATTCCTAATTTCCACCCAAACCAATTCTACATCTTGATCTCCTGAACCAAGGTCATCTCTAACTATTGCACTAATGCCCTCTGATTAGCAGTGCTACCCCTTCACCTAGTTTCCTATTCTTCTTGAAGGTCATGTACCCTTCAATACTAAGGACCCAATCTTTGTCATCCTGCAGCCACATCTCCATAATTGCTATCAGATCATATTTATTTACTTCAATGTGGGCCATCAATTCATTTATTTTGTTATGAATGCTACGTGCATTCAGATAGAGAGCTTTCAGTTTTGTCACCTTTGTAATATCTGATCTTGACTGTTGTATTCTTAGGTTTTTTTCTCTGTCCCTTCCTGCCATTCTCTGACACTCATTTCTCATATTACTATTTTGCTCTCCTGTCTTGACCACTCTTGTTAGGCAACAGTAAAGTTTTTTTCTCCAGAATTACCAAACTTTTAACGCTTTTTAATCTATCTCTTTACTTTCAGGGGTTGTAAAACCTCATTAAAAACACATATACAAGCAAACCCTAAAGATTTGACCTTTTAGTCAGGAATCTATCCAGGCTCCCAGGCACCAAGGCTCACAAACAACCTAACTGAAACCATTTTATCTTTCTTAACACATTATTTTCAACTTAGAAATTTTTACATTATTTGTAACACTGCAAACAGATGGAGAATGGTTATTGCATATCTAAGTGATAAACTCCCACTCAATTCGTGGGTATATCTACACTGCTTACTTACCTGGGGAAACAAATGTTTAAATAGTGCAGTTACTGTGTAAAATGCTTGGTAAGGGATTTTAATGTTTGATCCTAAACAATATAAAATATTGGACCAGCACGGATTTATGTAAGAAGTGAATGACAATTGATTGACAGAATCCACTTTGAATTAAGTTTGCCAAATATGTGTACTTCTATATAAATCAAGAAGTAAAAGAGAGGGAGGAACGTGAAACAATTACAATCACCAGTGAAAAGGTACTGAGAAACTATTAAAACTAAAGGCTGACAAGTCCTCAGGACCTTATGAACTTCCTCCTAGCGTCTTAAAAGAAGTGGCTGCATTGCATTGCAAAACAGATGCATTTTCCAAAATTCCCCAGATTCTGGGAAGGTCCCATCAGGTTAGAAA
The DNA here is from genome assembly GCF_017639515.1 of Carcharodon carcharias. NCBI lineage: Eukaryota > Metazoa > Chordata > Chondrichthyes > Lamniformes > Lamnidae > Carcharodon > Carcharodon carcharias. The sequence goes on from NC_054482.1 coordinate 115,016,749, forward strand.
ATAACAAATCTAACTCCTCTACTCAAGAAACGAAGGAGGCAGAAAGAAGGAAATTACAAGCTAAACTTACATCCATCACATGAAAAATGCTAGAAACTAATACAAAAGAGGCTAGAACAGGGCACTTGGAAAATCTTAACACAATCAGGCAGAGTCAACATGGTTTTGTAAAAGGGAAATCCTGTTTGACTAATTTATCAAAGTTCTTTGGGAAATAACAAGAAACATGGATAAAGGGGAACCTGTAGATATGGTGCACCTGGATTTCCAAAAGGCATTTGATAAGGTACCACTTCAAAGGCTAGTATACAAAATAAGAGTATATGAGGTAACATATCAGCATGGATAGAGGATTGATTAGCTAACAGGAAGCAGAGAGTAAGGATAAATGGGTCATTTTCAGGTTGGCCAGCTGTAACTAGTGGAATGCCACAGGTATCAGTGCTGGAGCCTCAACTATTTACAATCTACATCACTGAATTGAATGATGGGACTGAATGTATGGTTGCTAAATTTGCTGATGACACAAAGATAGGTAAGAAAGTAAGTTCTGAAGAGGACACGAAGTCTGCAAACAGATATGGATAGGTTAAGTGTTAGAATCATATCTCTTTAAACTGGGCTTTTCTTTTTAAAATATGGAAGAACATTGCAGTATTTGGATATTGAAGGCTGTCAGTTTTTTTTTAAAAAAGGGTCATAAGGAACTGTCAACAAGCAGGCCTCTTCCAAGAAATCACCTGAGCTATTTGGTACTTGAGAAGGAGTTGTTTGTTTGTCTTGAACTGCAAAGTACTTTAATTAATGAAGCTGGAAGACAAAAAGGCAATCACATGGGAGAGGCAAACCTTATGTTTGAACCTGTGGTTTTGCTTTCAGTCTTGTTCGGGAAAGGCTGAGAACTAACTCTCTTTCCCTCTCTGCTTTGTGAAACCATGTGTGGTTCTCATCCTGTAGCTGGACAATCCTCATCGGAATGTAATTTGTCTGCATAATTTTTGGACTTGCTCACTGAGACAGGAAGAATTGGTCCAGCTATACTTTCCTCCATGCTGAAGAATTGCTGATGAACTTCCCGACATCTGCTGGGCCAAGGAAACTTCAGACTGATAGCACTGAGTTTCCGTGAACCTAATTTTTCTTTCTTTCTAAGAGAGTTTATTCCAACCACCCAACTCTGGAGAGACAACAGTTTGTGTGTGTATGAGTGTGTGTGCTAGAGAAGTTTAAAGGTGTTCTTTTGATAGACTTCCAGATTACAATCATGTGTCAACCAGTTCTTGAAACTTGTTTAAAAAGTTTTGTTTTATAATAAATTAATCATGGAGTTTTTTGAAAGAAGCCTGGTCAGATTTTCTTTTCTTCTGGGTACCAGAAGTATAGGTAAACAATTAGTCATTTTGGTGAGAAAAATTAAACATTTAAATTAATGGTATGGCCTGCGGAGTAGTGGGGCTTGATAATTCGCATACTCCTCCCATCCCGGTAGTAACAAAGTGAGTGGGCAAAAATTTGGCAGATGGAGTATAATGTAGGAAAATGTGAACTTATCTATTTTGGCAGCAAGAATAGAAAGGCAGCATGTGACGAAAGTATAATAATTTTCATAATACTTTTCTGATTTATTGTGAAGTAGGTTTATGGGTGTAAGTATTGGTGGTTCTGTGTGATTTAATAACATTTGGAGTCAAGTAGACTGCAAGCTTGAAATCATCAAAAGAAGCTAAATGTAGAAATGTGCTTGAGATGCTAATTGGCAAACATCAATGTTGGCTTAGCATATTAGGTGTGATGGGAATTTGCATTTTTAGATAAGGGAAGGGATTGTTGGATTTTAGTCTGTTTACAATTAGCCAGATACTGGCAATGTAAAAGTTTTTATATCATGAATAAGATAGTTCCAAAGCCATATGGGACAATAGAGTTTGCAAATTAAAGAGAGAGGGCCATGTAAGATCTAACAGGTGTGTGTGAAACAGCCTTCAAGAAACCTCCAGCCATTTGTGCATAAGTCTGCTATATAAAGTGACTGAAGTTCGGGAAGCCATTTGGTATTCCATTGTCAAGTGGGTAGTGTATTAATTTGCTTGTTTTAAGTCTAAGATCTATTTTGGACTGTTGCCATAAAGTGGGTGTGTAACTGGGGGTCAGGTCAATTAGGATTTTAGGATTTGTTATAGTAGTAAGTACTTGTAGTTTTATGTATGTGCTTGAAATCTTTTTTGTTAATGAATATTTTAATTTAATTTTTAAAATCTCTAAAGGTCTCAGTGAACATTACTTTTGAATTCAAGTTACAGATCCACTTGAAAGAAACATAAATTTCAAAACTGTGATAGCACAACCAAGTTTCCCTTGTGGATTTGGTCTGGCTGGCACACATCAACTGCCATATCATAACAAGCATATTATTTAAATGGAGGGAGATTGCAAAACTCCGCAGTACAGAGAGATCTGGGTGCCCTGGTATATGAATCACAAATAGTATGCAGGTATAGCATGTGACTGGGAAGGCAAATGGATTGTTAGCCTTTATTTCAAAGGGAATGAGGTATAAAAGTGGGAAGGTTTGCTATAGTTGTTCAGGCAATTGGTGCAGCCACATCTGGTGTACTGTGTAGAGTTTTGGTCTCGTTATTTAAGGAAAGGTATAACTGCATTAGAAGTAGTTCAGAGGTGGTCAATGCGGCTGATTTCTGTGGTGAAGGGGTTTTCTTGTGGGGAAGGTTGGGCCTGTACCCACTAGAGTTTAGAAGACAGAGATAATCTTATTGAAACAAAAAAAAATTCTGAGGGAACTTGACAAGATGGAGGCTGAGAGGATGTTTTCCTTTATAAGAGACTAGAACAAGGGAACACTGTTTAAAAATAAGATGGAGATGAGAGAAATTTTTTCTCTCAGAAGGTCATTAAGTCTGTGGAATTCTCTTCCTCAAAGAGCAGTGAAGGCAGGGGCACTGAATATTTTTAAGGGTATAGGCGGTAGACCAGAAAGTAGAGTTGAGGCCACAATCAGGTCAGCCATGATCTTATCAAATGGTAGAGAAGGCTTGAGGGACCAAATTTTCTTGTCCTGCTTCATACGTTTGTATGTATGTTCGTAAAAGGCGGAGCCATTGTATTCATTAAAGGTCATGTTTCAAGAGTCACACCTAAAAAAACCTCAAGAAAACAAACCTATGACCCCATTGTCCTTGTAAGCTATCATCCCAACTCCAACCTCCCTTTCCTCTCTAAAGTCCTTGAACCTGTTATCACCTCTCAAATGTGTATCCACCTTTCCTGGAATTCCATATTTGCAACTGTCTGATCAGATTTCGACCCTGCCACAATGTTTCTTGCAGGATGTCATTTGTGACTTTCATGTGATTTTGACAAACAGTAAACTTTCCACCTCACCCTTTCAATCTGGTTGACAACACCTCCTCCGATGCCTCTCCACTGTTGTCTCCCAGCTAGGTGGGACTGCTCTCAGCTGGTTCTGTTCCTGTCTATCTAATTGTACCACTTGAAATGGCTTTTCTTCCTGCTACTGCACTGATAGCTCTGGTGCGCAGCCCCCACCCCAGCCAGAACTACCCCCTTGGCCCCCTTCAAAACTCTGGGTGGTTGTAACTTAACTTGCACCAAGTGCATTCACCTATCACTTGTATTTCGCTGACCTACATTGGCTCCTGGTCAAGCAACATCTTGATTTTAAAATTCTTATCCTTGTTTTCAAATCTCGACAGGCCTTGCTCCACTCTACCTCTATAAACCCATCCAGCTTCCCAACCCTCCAAGTTATCTGCTCTCCTCTAATTCTGGCCTCTTGAGCAGCCCAGTGTTAAGTGTTCCACCATTGGTGCCAACGTCCTCAGTAATTCTGGAATTCCCTCCCTATACCTTTCTACATTGTTTTCCTCTTTCAAGAAGTTCATTAAAACCTATCACTTTGCCCAAGCTTTCCCTATCACCTTTCGTGGCTCAGTGTCATGTTTTGTTTATAATGCTTCCATAAAGCGCCTTGAGACATTTTACTACATTAAAGTCACTATATTAATTTAAGTTGTTGTGGTGTCCCGTGGAAAGGTCTGTACTGCACAAATTAAAATTCTTGCTAACTGAATCATTCTCATGGCTTATAAAGAGCAGGAAATGCTGGAAAACTCAGCAGATCTGGCAGCATCTGTGGAGAGAAAACGTTAGCAGTTTGAGTTCGTATGACTCTTCTTTGTGGCTTTGTTGACATCATTACGAGGATATGCTTTTTAAAAAAAATAAAATTTGAACCTCTTCCTTTTCTGGCTGGATTTTTAAAAAAATCAAACTCTAATCCTGTTAAGATAATGGAGGACTGCCAGCCAGCCACAATATACAACTTGCATTCCACCCAAATGGGATAAAAAGGAAACAGACATCTCACATTAGCTTTTACACTATCTTAAAACTCTTCAAAGGTTTCTGAGATGAGACATCAAAATGCAATTACCTGTTCTAAAAAACAATGACTAGAGGAGACACGGATTAATCGAATTCCTCTGGAGCATACAGCCAGAAGGATTTTAAGAACTGTTTGCAAAGCCAGAGAGCTTGACTGCTGTATAAAAAGGCTACAAAGAAGTGGTTTCTCTCTCTTTCTCTCTCTCTATTGTGCCAGGACTTTCAAAGTAACCATCCTGTGAAGAGAAATCTTTTGGGAATAAAACATGGAAATCTGTTCCATACATACAACTACACCCAGGAAGACAACTGAACAAAATGGCCACAATGTGGGATCATTGCATCAGGATCAGCCAAAGGACAGGTAACTGTATATTCCTTTTATTTATCTTCTTCATGAACCGTAAAAAAAATCTTTAAGCCTACCCTCTTATCCTACCATCTATATGTAGTGTGTGTGGGGGGGCCCAGGGAATGCATGAGACATGTGAGTGGCGGTTGTTATTTACCTAGTTTTTTTTTAAACTTGGGAAGCAATTTTAATAAACATATTTTATTCTTTGTCTAAACTCAGAAAACCTGTCTGACAAATTCTTAATAATTTCAAAGTGTACATAATGCAATTCTTGTAATATTTGCAAAGCACATCCTCTCTAAATTCACAAAAAAAACCGTGTTATAGTCAGACCTGAAGTGGCAAGATAGGGGTGTCATGTTTTTAACTCTCCTCACATGGTCCTAACACCATCTTTCACAAAGATTGAAGGAAGTACATATGTAACACTAGTGGTCCCAAATTTTGGTTTCCTCCAGTTCAGACAAAAATGTTAAAATAAACATTTGGCATCACAGACACACCAGCAGAAATTTAATGATGAGCGAGATCTCTGATCAGCTCAGCAGAGATGTATTCAAATATTAATTCAGTGTCTTGTAGCTCTTAACCCAAATCAATCTTTGGAAACGATATTGAAATCTCAAATAGAATTGTTGCTGAATTAGACATGTTCAGCAATCCTGCTTCTCTAGTGCTTTCATTTAAAAAAAATTAATCTGTTTTCTGAAAATAGAAACTTTAAGGTACACATTCCTCTACCATCTATATGTAGTGTGTGTGGGGGGGCCCAGCCTTCATGAATTTTTCCTCAAAAGTCAACACATGCTATACATCTGTTTCTTGGTAAGTACTTACCAGAACAGTCAGAGGACTAGGCAGTTTAAATAATTTCTCAAACAGGAATCCGCATTAAGCTATAAAATTATTTCAGGTTATTAAAACAGTATGAAATAACTGAGCTCTGGGCAATTTAACTCCAATTCCAAGCTTCATTGGGAAAAGTGGAATTGCAGGAAGTCAGCAGTACTCTTTCCCATAACAAATGCCAGGAAAAAAAATCCTTCTGTGCACTAGGGTGGTTGTATAACAGAATTTCAAGTAACTTTAGGAAAGTAAAGCGCTTGGATTAATGACAAAAATAAACCCCTAGAGGGCATTTCACAAATGCTTCTTAGTATAAAATGTGAAAATGTGCACTTTGATCCTTCCAAATAACCAGGTTGTTTCACTATATGTACACAACTTTTTCCAAAAACACAAATGAATTATAACCAAAACTTGCTGAAATCATAATATACTTTTTAATCAAGATATGTTGACACTAAATATTTATATTAGAAAGTACATGGTAGAGTTATTTACTCTTTTCCAAATTTCACTTATTAAATTTGAAATATATAGATTTAAAGAAAATATTTATGGATATAGTCTTACATCTCCAAGTGCATATCTGTTTTATTGTCTGAAGTGAGATTTCATTCAGTGAAATTCTGGGGTCCTGCACTGTATTTAGTTACCAGTGTTAACTTCTATTTGACTATTGAACTGAGGTGGCTGAACAATCCATCTAATGAGAATAGAAACATTTCAATTAATTTACAATGTATCATTGTAGCCAGTGCTTGAACTTTTGAAATTAACACATAAGGTGTTTACACCACATATACTTGTTACTGCCTAAAACTGAAATTAGAGACAGAAGAAATGAATCCTTCCAACATTAACTTTTTATTTTATTCAGTCACAAGATGTGAGCATTGCTAGCAAGGCGAGTATTTACTGTCCACTCCACGCCCAATAAAAAAGTGCATTTGTTTTCTTCCTTGTTCTCATCAATTTTCTCCCCACCCCTTGAACAGCTGTAGATTGGAGCAGGGACAAAACACATTAGGAGAAACCCATTTATGTTACTGGAAAACCTATAATCTGCACAGGTTGAGTGGAAATTTCTAATTGACCTTAGGCTGGATTTAAATTCATTTCTTGGCAAATTTAGTTTGAAAAATTGCAGCCCTCCCTCAGAAAAGTAGGGAAATCATTCTCTTCCTGTGTTCTTCGTGATTGCATGTGGTGACCCAGGAAGAGGATCATCACGAGGACAGTTCAAAACCCTGGAGGCAAACCCTTGCGGAAGGCATCTGTAAGGAAGATGCTTCTGTGAGAAAGTGTTGGTTTGGGAGAAAATTTCAAGATGAGGTCTTGGAGAATGGAGAATGGAAACCCTCATGTGAAGGATGGAATTTAGTGAGACTGATTGGCTCATGGTATGACAAGCGTCTGGAGGGAGTGGAGGAGAGATCCATAGCATCTGGTTGAGGTGACATCTGTCAGTCAGAGTGTGGTGTGTCTGACCACAGAGTGCCATAGGTGTAATGGACTGTGTACTTACTGTGAACATTAAAGTCTAAGATAACTTTTGTAACTTGTGTTATCTTTACAAATTTGTATACATCTGTAAAATTGAGGATGAAGGAGTACTGTAATATAGTTCATCTTTCCTTGTTGAATAAATGTTTTATTCTTTTGTTAAAAGTTCATCAGCTGACCCCTGTGCCTCTGTTCAGTAGCTACTCTCTATGTATTTAAAGAAACAAATAAAAGTTAGGATCTATCAGGCTGCGTGTCACCCTGGGATCAGGCTTGTCCAGGGTTAATCTCAGCTGGGATTATAACAGGTGGGGGCTCGTCCGGGATTTGAAACAAAAACAGGAGGTGATTGGATGTGGAATAATAATTGGTCTGGGCCTGGAAATCCTGGACATTGGTGGGATTTGTGAATTCTTTTAACAAGTAGGTGAAGTAAAGAGCTCCTGGACGTAGGAATTGGAGTTGCTGTGACGTATTATACAGGTTGGAATTTGAAATGATGTTTGAGGTTGTTAAGACTTTCTTTTTTACAGATGGAAAATATAACTCTGACTGGTTTACAGAAATTAACCAAGAGGAAGCTGATGGAATTGGCAGATAAATTACAATTAAGATTACCTGCCGGGGTAAGGAAATAAGACATAATTGAAGGTATAGCACAGCATTTAAAGTTGGAAGGGATACCTGAGAGACCAAGTTCTCCAAGGGGTGGGTCATTGGAATGGGCTCAAATTCAGTTGCAAATGAAAAAGACTGAATTGAGGAAAAGGAAAGAGAAAGGGCATTCCAAAGGGAATAGGCAGAAAGGCAGGACAGAGAAAGACAACAGGAAAGGGAGTTAGAATTGGTGAGGATAGAAAAGGAGGAAAAAGAAAAAAAAAGAGACAGAATATTCCAGCTTAAAATGCTGGCAGTTAAGAAAGAAACACCAGTAGGGGAGGAAGGATTTATTTCCAGATCAGAACCCCGTGGGGAGATATTTAAATTTGTACAAGCTCTTCCGAAGTTTGAGGGAAGGAATATAGAGACATTCTTTATTTCATTTGAAAAGATATCTAGGCAAACGTAGTGGCAAAACTACTTTTACAGTCTAGGTTGGTAGGTAGAGCTCATGACATTTATGTTTCACTTTCAGAAGAGATATCGGTGGATGATGATGCAGTTAAAAAAGGCTATTCTGAGAGCATATGAGTTAATCCCTGAGGCATAGAGGAAGAGATTTCAGAATATAAGGAAACAGCATGGGCAGACCTATATTGAATTTGAAAGGGTAAAGGCAAAGTAATTTTGACAGCTGGATAAGGACATTAAAGATAGAGACAACATATGAAGCTCTTAGGGAAATAATTCTTTTGAAGAATTTAAAGATTCACTTCCTCTTGTAGTTCGAATCCATGTTAAAAACCAGAAGGTTAAAACAGCTAGACAGGCAGCAGAGATGGTCAATAAATCTAAACCTTTTTCTCGTCATCCCCATAAACCTGAGAAGGATAGAAGATGGGAAGGTGAAAGGAAGGCAAGTAGTCAGGGAAGGGAAGGGACAGTTAGAAATTCTCAGGAAATTTCTCCTCAGACCAGAAAGGAAAGTGCTGAGGGTGAAGTGACATTCAAACGCCTAAGTGTTTTCATTGCGACAAGGTTCCTTCACAATAAAATCAAGAGGACCTCAGAGCAAGGTTTATAGTCAGCTGTGCTGATTGCCAATTCATTTGCCTGAGATTTCCAAAACTAGAATTTTCACTGTACTGATTTGGATCTTGCAAAATTGCTGATAGGATTCCATGAAGAGGAGTGGGAGGAGGCTCAAGTAGAACATAAACACTGGCATAGATCAGTTGGGCTGAATGACCAGTTTTGCGCTGTAATTCTATGCAGAAATGAACAAAAGCTTTTGGGCTCATTCAGAAAACATCCCATCACATATTCCGCCACTAGCTTGCTATTACCACAGCCAAATTTCTCTGTGAACTTGGGAACATAGGGCTAGGGAGCAGGAGTAGGCCATTTGGCCTTTTGAACCTTCTTCACCATTCATCATGGCAAATTTAGTTTGAAAAATTGCAGCCCTCCCTCAGAAAAGTAGGGATCATGGCTGATCTAGTTGTTGTCTTAATTCCACTTCCCTTTCTGCACCCCCCCTCCCCTTAACCCTAGATTCCCTTGTCTATCAAAAATCTAATTCTGCCTTGAATAAATTCAATGACCCAGCCTCCACTGCTTTCTAGGGACAAGAATTCCATAGACTTAAACCATGTCCCCGAGTTCCAGTCTCTCCCACAAATGGAAGCATCCTCCTGGTATCTACACTATCAAATCCCCTTAGGATCTTTTTTAAATTATTCATTTACGGGATGGGGGCATTGCTGGCTAGGCCAGCATTTATTGCCCATCCCTAATAGCCCTTGAGAAGGTGATGGTGAGCTGCCTTCTTGAACCACTGCAGTGCCTGTAGTGTAGTCACACCCACAGTGCTATTAGGGAAGGAACTCCAGGATTTCGATCCAGCGATAGTGAAGGAACGGTGACTATTTCCAAGTCAGGATGGTGAGTGGCATGGAGAGGGAACTTCCAGGTGGTGTTCCCATTTATCTGCTGCCCTTGTCCTTCTAGATGGTAGTAATCGTGGGTTTGGAAGGTGCTGCCTAAGAAGCCTGGATGAGTTTGTTTCAATAAAATCACCTCTCTCTTCTAAACTCCAGTAGGTATACGCCCAACTTCTTCAACCTTTCTTCATAGGATAAATGTTCATCCCAGGAATGAATCGAGTGAACCTTCTTTGTACTGCTACTAATGCAATTATATATTTTTTTCAAATAAGGAGACCAAAACAGTACACAGTATTCCTGATGTAGTCTCACCAATGTCCTATACAGCTGCAGTAAAACTTGCCTACTTTTATATTTCACTCCCCTTGCAATAAACGCCAACATTACATTTGCCTTCCTAATCACTTGCTGTACCTGCATACCAACTTCTTGTGATTCATGTATCAGGACACACAGATCCCTGTACTACCAAGTTCCACATCTCTCTCCATTTAAATAGTATATTGATCTATTCTTCCCGTCAAAGTAGGCAAGTTCACATTTTCTCACATCATGCTCCATCACCAAATTTTTGCCCACTCACTTAATCTGTCTATATCCCTTTACAGGCTCTCTACCTCCTCTTGACAATTTACCTTCCTACCTACCTTGATATCATCAGCAAACTTAGCTACCATATATTCGGTCCCTTCATCCAAGTCATTGATACAGATTGTAAATAGTTGAGACCCCAGCATTGATCCCTGTGGTACTCCACTAGTTACAGCTTGAGAAAGATCCATTTATCCCTAATTTCTGCTTCCTGGTAGTTAACAAATCCTTTATCAATGCTAGTATATTATCCCCTATTCTACATTCTCTTATCTTGCATTGTAATCTTTGATGTGGCACCTTATCAAATGCCATCTGAAAATCCAAGTACACCACTTCTGCAGGTTGATCTTTATCTACCTTGATTGTTGCTTCCTCAAAAAATTCTAATAGATTAGAAAAACATGATTTCCCTTTCACGAAGCCACATGGACTCTGCCTGACCACATTATGATTTTCTAAGCATCCTGCTCATAATGGGTTCTAGCAATTTTCTTATGACAGATGTTAGCTAACTGCTCTATAGCTTCCCACTTTTGGTCTCCCTCATTTTCTTGAATAAACATGTTGCGTTAGCTACTTTTCGATCCACTGGGACCCTTCCAGAATCCAAGGAATTTTGGAAGATTATAACCAATGCATGTATTATCTCTGCAGCCACTTCTTTTAAGACCCTAGGATGCAGGCCATCTTGTCCTGGGAACTTGTCAGACTTTAGGTTTAATAGTTATCCCAGCATCTTTGCCCTTGTGATAGTAATTGTGTTCAGTTCCTTCCTCTCCATTCCCCTTTTGATTTTCAAGTATCTTTGGGAAATGTTCTAGGTCTTCTATAATGAAGACAGAAACAAAGTATCTTTTCAACGCCTCCACCTTTTCTTTTTTTCCATTATCAATTCCACAGACTCACTCTTTAAGAGGACCAACATAAGCTTTAGTTACTCTTTTCCCATTTAAGTGCTTGTAGAAATTCTTACTGTCTGTTTTTATATTGCTAGCTACCTTTTGTCATACTCAACTTTCCCCCTCTATTATGGTTCTTAAAATCTGTCAATCTCCTGATTTACCACTAATCTTTGCAGATTCGTACAGTGTTTCTTTCAGTGTGATACTATCCTTAACTTCCTTATTTAGCCAGGGATGTTGCATCCTTCTCTTTCTTTCTCACTGGGGTAAATCTTTGTTGTGAGTTAAATATTTCCTTAAAAGTCTGCCACTGCATCACTACTGTTCTACCTTTTAAATTAGTTTCCCAGTTCATTTTAGCTAGCTCTGCTCTCATACCATTAAACCTTTAATCAGGTTGAAAATACTAGTCTAACACCTACACTTGTACCCTTTAAGCTGAACAAGAAATTCTATCATGTTTTGCTTGTTGTCACCTAGAGGCTGGATTAGGGTAGGAAAGAATCAGCCAGGTTTCCAACTCAATACATTCACCTGGTAATTGTTGCTGGACAAAGGCAGAATCTGTCTCAACTGTGATGATCCTGCTCAGAAGTCGTCTGCCAACACTTGTTTTTTCCCCTACACAAAAAAGCATGACCACTCGGGTGAGGCAATGGAGCATGTCAGTTGCCTGTGGACAGAAGTCCAGGAACGGGCCAGGATGCAAATCAAAAAAATTCAAGAAAATACAAAATTCTATTTGTTAAAAAGTTTTACCAATCTCTTCCAACACACAGCAAAATACTTTGATGCAAATGCCAAAGTTCAAAGAGATAATTTTGTGTATTATTTTGTGTGTTGATGTTCAATAATACAGCATTAAAAAATTCAGTGTTGAGGAACAGAACTGATAAATCAGATGATGCGATCTTGGCCCAGCTTTTATTTTTTCAACACAATTTATTTTAAAAAAGCAAATTACTGAGGATGCTGGACATCAAATAAAAATGGAAAATGGTGGAGTTCCAACGAAGAGTCACATTGGACTTGAAAAGTTAACTCTCTTTGTCTCTCCAGAGATGTTGCCAGGCATGCTGAGTTTAAGCATTTTCTGTTTTTATCCTTAAAAATATAGTTTGTTGCAGTTAAATATTTAAAGATGTTGACAAATTTCTCTCACCTGGCCAAAGTTGAAGTAGATAATGCAATACTTCTATGTGCTTCTTGAAGTCCAGCGCACTGGCCAACTCCTCCGAGTCTGTAAAAACCCTGTGGCTATGGTTGGAAGTCTCCTGACGCTGACTTAGAAGCACTGGGCCAAAACATACTGCCAAGTTCTGGCAGGTCATCTTATTCACCTCGTGGTATGAAGCTACAAGTTTGAGGTGATCCAGTAGCATTTTCAGTGTTGCCTAAGACAAAAAATACATAGGATTTGCAATGTACAACTGAAGAAAAAGCAGAAATCACAACATCAACTCAAAGGGTGATAGCTTAAAGTTTGCAAAGGAGCACAGTGAAGTGGTGCTTAAACATGATGGCCTGGACATTCAGACTTGCATGTTGGGGATGTGGGGGAACACAATGATTGATACCTGAATGGTAAGATCCATAACGTCCCATATATTGGCCTTTGGGCCTCACTGTAATGAGACAAACATGGCACAGCAGACCACTGATGAAGACTATCTCCTCCTAATAACCATTTAATGTCCTACAACAGACTTCCATTATAAGGCTCTCAAATATATCACAGCCTTTAATATAAAAAGCCACTGTGAGTTCTCACAAAGAGAGAGTCATTATTAAACTCCCTTCATGGTTTGTGAAGCCAGTTTCTTAAAAGGGAGCCCGCTTAAATACATATAAGTCATTCTCAGAACTGACACACTCCGCACTTATTTCAAGTTCTTCTAATTTTATGGACTGGATTAAACAAAAATACTTTGGGAAGCTCTGCATTAAACTAGTTTAATTCACTGTATAAAGCAGACTGACTTTCAAATTCAAGCAGGAATGGAAGTCGCTTACAGTACCTAAATACCAGCAAATCTTTCATCCCAGAAAGTCATCCCACTTAATTTTAGATTATTGCTGGCATCCAAAGAATGCAAAAGGAACAAAAGCAGTGATAAGAATGTTTGAGCTGCGTCAGTGTAAAGCACATCAATAATGTGACATGATGGCACTGCAAATATACTCCAGACCTCCTGGATTCAATCACAGCACAGCCCCAACAGCAAACTAAAAAGGTTCATACTGAATAGCAGCCCTGAAGTATAGGAAATTTCTGAACTCAAATCTTCCTCCTTTTAAGTTTTGAAATGATAATTACTTTCGACCCAAAACCAAGAAATCTTGCAAATGCTGAATATGCATTTCAGCTTTCAATCAATCCTGAGCCATTATTCATATGAAAAAATAATCAAACACATTGTAACTAAAGGGCATGAAGGATTTTTTTACAAATAAGTTACTAATTGTACATTACTTCAGAACCTCAGTTAAATATTGTTGGGATTAGTCTACTATTTGTAATGGATAATAAACATTTAAACCATGACAGTGACGGAAACAGGACAAAGCTCTTAACTGAAATTTCCATACTCATTAAAAGTCAAAACTGGTGATCGGGAAAGATGACAATCCTGGCAAGAAATCAAGATACCAGCCACATGGGTGGACAGAATTCTTAACTGGTTGGAACATTGAACACTACCAATAATCCATAACTAGCCATAGTCCATGAAGTGCCGTAAGCATCTCTCTTTGTTTACTATAATTCTGCGTGCCATAGTCATTCCTCCCTCCATCCAGTTTCTGATGCTGTCTACCCATCCAGACCTTCACCAACCTGGCTTGTTCTTTCTGATGTTGCACCTTCCATTGTCACCAACACCAGTCTCCCGCCCCACCTTTTCCAATGGTTATACTTTCTCAATTACAGCTTCTTCACTTCAGCTAAAAGCCCATGAGATGATTTTCCCGTGGACAAAATCATTGGTTCATCGCCTTGTCCAGCTGATTCTAAGGGCCCTTCGCCAGAGCCATATTTCAAAGCTGCAATTGTCTTCTCATGGCCTTATTGAGAGTTTAGCCTTCACACCCATACTGTGCCATGTTCCATACCAGGGATTTTACAAGCCTTTTCAAGTGCAGGCCAGTGTTCGATGCTTTCCATACTTCATTCAGATGATGCATTGTAGACCAGGAAATTGCTAGCCTTGGCTTGATTTCAGTGCTGCTATCCCAGTTTGTGGTCACTGTCAAGCCCAGAAATTGAAATTGATCCACGGTTGCAGATTGAAGTGTCACACTGCTCTCAGCAAGAATCATTGAGTGTGTCTTGTGGTTACGGGATATGTGTTACAGAGTTTTGGATCAACTGAAATTTTTGGGTGTAGGAGACATCCAGGCAGTTAAAGGAGGTGATGTGAGGTGGATGAAATTTTAAGCAGATGCCTTGAGGAGGGAGAGATAGCAGGCAGCTTTATGGAGATGGAAGTAGGATTTCAAAGTAATATAAAGGATACGTGGTCAGAAGCTCAATTCAGGGTAAACAGTCTGGTTCAATCTGAGACAAGGGCCAGTAGAGGTGTGGTGAGGTTATGAGATTGTTGCAGGGGTTGAAGACAATGGCTTCAGTCTTACAAGTGTTTAGGTTTAGGAAATTGTAACTCATCCAGGACTGCATGTCAGACAAGCAGACTGAGAGGCAACAGAATAGGCAGGACAGCAGAGCTAGGCATTGTTAATAGACATGCGGTAGTTGATTCCATGTCTTCAGAGACTACCAGCAAAGGATAGCACACAGATGGGGGAAGGGTTAAGAATATATCCCTTAACAACTCCAAAGGCAGCGGTGAAGGGGCAAGACAGAAGCCAACTTAAGATACACTGATTAAGATTGGATAGTTAAAAGTGGAACAAAGGAAGAGCAGTCCCAGTGAGCCAGACAACAGAGGACAGGCATCAGAGGAGGATGGTGTGGTCAACCATATAAAAGCAGCAAGGTCAACAAGGACAAGTTGGGATAGCATGACACAGTCAAAGGAGGTGTTATTGTTTGTGATTCTGTTTAAAAGGGAATTCATTAATCATGCATACACCTTCCAAGTTTTATAAAGCAAGGATTTATTCATCAAGCTTACCGAGTCTGCTCTATTACAATGCAAGCAGAAATGTAAATTAAGTGTAATTGTTAAAATTAATTTTATTCCGAGAACGTTTGAACATTTTATCTAATTCTAAGAGTTCTTTGAGGAGGTGACAGCTATGGTGGATGGGGCATGTAGTGAATGTGATGTACAGACACTTTGGGGACTAAACAAACTGGAGAATACTGAGAAGAGTTGTGGAATTAGGGGGAACTGGTTGAATGGAAGGAGGGAACAGAAAGGCAGTTTCGCAGATTGGTAGAAAGTGGGTAGTGTTGTCTCACAGGATTTTGTTCTGGGATTGTTTTTGTTCACTGTGTATATCAGGGATTAGGATTTGGAGGAAAGTGTGTCTTAATCTGCAACTACACTAAAACAGGAGACATAGCGAATAATGTTTGAGGACTTTAAGTAAGCTACAAGGTGGTGTTGATAAGATTGTGAAATCAGGAAAAGAAAAAGTGACATTAAAACAAAAATGTAACATCATATTATAAGGGAGGATTTGGCGATATGGAAGAATTGAAAAGTTTAGGAGTTTCAAATTCACATACATTAGAGATAGTACTTCAAAAAGATAAGATCATTGAAAAGGCAAATTGAACACTGGGATTTACAGCAAAATAAATAGAATTTAATAATTAAGATGCAATGGTAGACCTACATGAATCTCAATAAGACCACAGTTTAAGTAATGTGCACAATTTTGGGCTCCAGATCACATGTAAAATGTTGAGACAAGAGAGTCATATTGAGGGTCGTTAGTTCTGTCGAAGGGTCATGAGGACTCGAAACGTCAACTCTTTTCTTCTCCGCCGATGCTGCCAGACCTGCTGAGTTTTTCCAGGTAATTCTGTTTTTGTTTTGTCGTTAAAATACTGTCTGGTTTGGGCCACAGTTCTCAGGTGACAAGAAAGATACTGTCCAAGAATTATAGTGGGCATTATTACCAGCTATGGCTCACTTCAACATTTTACATAATCTATAGTGTCATGAGATCAAAGGGTTACAAATTCATTCACTCTTCACTTTGTCTCTCAATGAATCTGCACAGAACCTTGATATTTATCAATTTATGTGGCAACATACATAGTCATGCACAATGTTTTGACATCACAGAAGTTTTAAAGCTTTGATCATTTCACTTTCATTTGATTGTGGTCCTGGAAACCAGCTATCAGCCAAGGCTTCAGTCGAAAGCACAATGAAACTGTATTTTATCTGAATCCTCTGCTCCACTTCCATAACATAATTTAAGACTTTGGATAAAGTTAATAATTTCAATTCAGCTCATTACTTCCTTCAAAACTCTTCAATCCTTGGGTAGAATAGTTTTACTTAAAGGTTTCATTGTCAAACACTCAGAGCATTTGTTTCAGTTTATAATCCGATATCGGTTTATTTATCCATAGGATTTTACATGTAAGATTTTCTTCAGTCACTTATAACTATAAACAAGCTACAAAATCACAATTGAAATGTGAAGTTTTATTTACAATACCAGTCACACAGTTTCATGGTCCTGTCCTCCTCTTTATAAATATTACATCCAAACTGGCTAGTCATCAACACCTCAATAGTCAGTATTCAACAATATTCAACTGTAATAAAATTACTCAAGGGAAAATTAATCAACTCAATATTGAATTGCATTAAAAGGGTGCACAGATGGAAAAATTATGGCTACAGTCCGTTGGCCTTTCTTCAAGCAAAACCGAACGCCGGAAGCACAGGATCACCAAATTTAATTTCTAAATGTCTTCCCATGCCTTTAAGCTTTACTGCATACTTATTAGAAACAATCTCTTCTACTAAAATTATTTCATCATTTAAGTGTATATCTCATATTTATGTAACAATTGTAGCAATATAGAGCAAAATCATTAATGTAACTCTCAGTATCAAATAATGGCAAAAAACACAATCTTTCTCCAATACACTGCAGTTTTCCTCAAATATTATAATTATGAATTAGCCAGTTCATACTTGGATTAATATTTTGAAGCTTAATAGAGATTCCATCACTTTTCTGACTGTAAGTAAACAAAAATAATGGGGAAGGATACATGTCTAAATGTTGTGTGCAACATTAGACTAGAAGATACAGTAACTGGACTCAGTACTTACTTATCCCTTTTTGTTCTCCAAAACTTAATCAATTCTAAATAGTATAGTTTTGTTCAGACACAGGCTCTTCATGCTTACCTTCTCCACTTCAGGCAGACAGTCCAAGAGACCAACTGTGTATTCAGAGTCACTGAAGTCATTCTCACATCCAGAAGAGGTAATCTTGAGGGGTTGCTTAGCCATGGTATCTAAAACTGCTTCATACAGCTGCTTTGTTATCAAAGGAGATGGCAGTTCCCTCAAATAATCCTTGAGAACACCTGTATGTGTTGAAAAGAAGAACCAATGAGGCCACCTGTCATGTATGTATTTGCTCAAAACATTTAGGAATGACAAACAAGTTACTAGAATCCTTTCAGTACTCACAAGTAAGCATGCAGAAAAGCTCAAAGACATGGTAAGACATTTACAAATTAAACTTAGTGACTGTGTTCACAAGGAGTGGCATACAAAATGCTGGTATTGGCAAATTTCATCTCAAATACTGGGCAATTTTATTTTAAATAGAGCAGCTAAAAAGAACTGCCCATAAATATATTTATTTAAAAATTCCAACAGTCTCAACGTATCAACAGTCAGAAACACCAATAAGTACAGAGCCAGCTGGGCTAAAGAGAATATAAATTGCAAAAAGATTCCAAAAATTCACATCCATCCAGAGTGAAAGCAGATGGAGGAAGAAATTAAATGAGAATGCCATAGCCAAAGCTGGTTAGTGTTCAACATCAGATACTTTTGAAATGTCAAAATCGAGTCAGAACTTTGGGTTTCTTTGAATTCGCTACTTGCATTCCCAAGGCTTCTCAGAAGTGTAGACAAACAAAAATGGCTACTTAGCCAAAAAGGAGTGAACTTGGTCAAAGACACATTTTAAGGAGGGTTTTAAACAGGGAGCGGGAGGTGAAAATGCAGGCCAGTTTAGGGAGGAAATTCCAGAGCCTGACTGGCAATGGTGGAGCAAGGATATAAGGTTAGAAGCTTATATCAGGATTGATTAGGATAAGGATCAAAGACAGACAATAACTGGAGAGAGGGTTAAAATCGATAGCAATGAAATGGAGTTTGTGGTGGGTGTCAAAGATGATGGCTTCAGTTCTCCCAATGTTTAACTGGTACTAAACAACAATAACATCACGAGAAAGTAACTGAGCATGTAAAACTATATAAATGCAACTTTTACCTTGAGTGTCTATAAATCATGTTATATACAAGTTCCTAAATTTTATCCCCAATTTGTCCTCAGTTGTCTAAACCAGGGCAGTGCTGGGGCACTATTGCTCCCAGTTCTCCTGGGTTAAGTAGGAGAAATTGACTAAGGTTCCCACTTCTCTTCTCTAATACTTGCTGGATGTCCATGAGGGGACATCAGGCAAGCCCACAATTGGGGTTAGATAGAGGCAATCAGTCTGCCACAACTCATTGCAAATGTTGCCACATAAATAGATTTAAGGTTGTTATGGAAAAGGACAAGGATGGGCCAGAAATCAGAGCTCTAAATTGGGGGGAGGTCGATTTTAATAAGATCAGATATGATTTGGCCAGAGTGGACTGGGAGCAGCTACTTTTAGGTAAATCTGTGACAAAGCAGTGGGACTCATTCAAGAAGGAAATAGGGAGTACAGCACCTACATATTCCAATAAAGACAAAGGGTGGGACCAACAAATCCAAGGAACCTTGGATGCCGAGGGATATACAGGATTGGATGAAGAGAAAAGGGAAGCTTATGGCAGATACCGAGGGCTCAAAACAGCGGAAGCCCTAGAGGAGTATAGAATGTGTCGGAGGGGGGGGAAAACTTAAAAAGGAAATTAGGAGAGCAAAAAGGGGCATGAAAAAACATTGGCAGGTAAAATAATTGAAAATCCAAAGTTATTTTACAAATGCATTAAGAGTAAGAGGATAACTAGGAAAAGAGCCCATTAAGGACCATACTAGTAATGTGTGTGTGGAGCTGGAAGACATAGGTAGGGTTCTAAATTAATACTTTGTGTTTGTGTTCACAAGTGAGGGGGATGACGTGGGTATGGAAATCAGGTAGAAGGGCTGTGATATAGTTAAAGAAAATAGAAAGGGAGGAGGTTCTAAGTGGATTGGCAGGCTTTAAAGGTAGATAAAATTCCAGGCCCAGATGAAATGTATGCCAGGCTGTTGGGTGAAGCAAGGGAGGAGATAGCAGGGGCGCTGGCAATTTCCAATACCTCTCTGGCCACAGGAGAGGTGCCAGAGGACTGGAAGACAGCCAATGTGGTACCGTTATTCAAGAAGGGAGGAAGGAATAAACCAGGAAACTACAGGCCAGTCAGTCTAACCTTTGTGGTGGGGAAAATATTGGAAGCAATTCTGAGGGACAGAATTAATCTACACTTGGAGAGGTAGGAATTAATCAAGGACAGGTGGCATGCTTTTGTTAAGGGGAGGTCACGTTTGACCAATTTGATTGAATTTTTCGAACACATGACCAGGTGTATAGATGAGGGTAATGCATTTGATGTAGTTTACCTGGACTTCAGCAAGGCTTTTGATAAAGTCCCACATGGGAGACTGATAACAAAGGTAAAAGCCCATGGGAGCCAAGGCAATTTGGCAAATTGGATCCAGAATTGGCTGAGTGGCAGGAAGCAGAGGGTGATGGTTGAGGGATGTTTTGTGACTGGTAGCCTGTGTCCAGTGGGGTTCCACAGGGATTGGTGTTGCGTCCCTGGCTGTTTGTGGTATATATAAATGATTTAGACTTGAATGTAGGAGGGTTGATCAGTAAGTTCGCGGATGACACGAAAATTGGTGGGGTGGTAAATAGTGAGGAGGATAGCCTTAGATTACAGGAGGATATGGACGGGCTGGTCACACGGGCTGATCAGTGGCAAATGGAATTTAATTCAGATAAGTGTGAGGTGATACACTTGGGCAGGACAAACAAGGCATGGGAATACACGATGAATGGTAGGACCCTGGGAAGTACCATGGATCAGCGGGACCTTAGTGTACATGTCCACCGGTCCCTTAAGGTAGCAGGACAAGTAGATAATGTGGTTAAGAAGGCATATGGGATACTTGCCTTTATTAGCTGAGGCACAGAGTATAAGAGCAGGGAGGTTATGCCAGAACTGTATAAAACACTGATTAGGCCACAGCTAGAGTACTGCATCCAGTTCTGGAATCCGCATTATAGAAAGGATGT
Source organism: Carcharodon carcharias (assembly GCF_017639515.1). Taxonomy (NCBI): domain Eukaryota; kingdom Metazoa; phylum Chordata; class Chondrichthyes; order Lamniformes; family Lamnidae; genus Carcharodon; species Carcharodon carcharias. Next base: position 115,037,362 of record NC_054482.1, read on the forward strand.
GGTTGCACTAGAGAGAGTGCACAGGAGATTTACCAAAATGTTGCCTGGGCTGGAGAGTTTTAGTTATGAGGAGAGATTGGATAGACTAGGGTTATTTTCCCAGAAGCAGAGAAGATTGAGGGGGACATGATTGAGGAGTATAAAATTATGAGAGGCATAGATAGGGGAGACATGAAGGAACTTTTTCCCTTGGCGGAGAGATCAATAACCAGGGGGCATAGATTTAAGGCAGGGAGCAGGATGTTTAGAGGGGATGTGAGGAAGTATTTTTTCACCCAGAGGGTGGTGGGAATCTGGAACTCACTGCCTGAAAGGATGGTAAGAGGCAGAAACCCTCATAACATTTAAGAAGTATTTGGATGTACACTTGTGATGCCATGGCATACAAGGCTATGCCTAGTGCTGGAAAATGGGGTTAGAATAATTAGGTACTTGTTTGACCAGTGCAGACTCAATGGGCCAAAGGGCCTTTTTCTGTGCTGTAGACCTCTATGACTCTAAATAGTTGTAGAAGAGAGCATGAACAAAAATTTACAAAAGATAACTGCTATTTTTACAAACATGTTGCGGAAAGAAGTGACAATGGGAAAACGCGGACCCATTAAAGACAGATTCAAGTGATAAAATGTATAATAAAGAAACGACAAGCTTATTAAGTGAATCAGTTGGCTTCAGTTTTCACTGAAGGAAGATGACAAAGTATCAGTGGTACAAGGAAACCTAATAGTTAGTCAAGGTGTGGAACTGGTTGAATTTGATGCAAGTAAAACAATGTTGAGAAAATAATAGGATTTTAAGGCAGGCAAATCTCAATGATCTGATAGCTCTCACCTAGGCTGGAGTAAATAGATGGGGAAATTGCTGATGCTTTCATCCCGATTCAGGAATTGTGCCACTGGATTCGAGAATGGCAAATGTCACTTCTGTTACGATAGGTAGGAGGGAGAAACCCAGAAAATACAGAGCTGTCAGTTTACTATCAGTTATAGGGAATTTAATGGATTCCATCAGGGAAAGTGTGACTGAGCACTAGAACAAGTACAAACTGATCAGAGTCAATGTGAGTGTGAAGAATAGGCCATTTCTGACTGATCTAGTTAATTTTTATTATGGAGGAGATGACTAACATGGTGGTCAGGGGAGCACCTATAAATACTGTCTATATGGACTCCAGAAGGCATGGATTGATTACGGCAAAGGAGGTTAATAGCAAAAATTAAAAAGCATGGAGTAGAAGGTAATTTTCAGATAGGAGTGAGCAATTGGTTGGGAAGCAAAAGGTAGAGAGAAGGGATAAACGGAATGTACTTTTGTTTGGCAGGATATGATAAGCTTTACCCAGGAATCTGTACTCATATATAAAATGGTGAAGGAATAAAGTTGTACATCCATGTTTGCAGGTGACACCAAGTTAGCAGTTAAGTTGTGTGCATGGTAGTAGCAAGTTACAATTTACCATATTAGGCGAGTAGGAAAAACTATGGCAGATGGAGGTCAGTGTGGGGAAATACAAGGTTATCCTCTTTGGACCAAGAAAGATAAATCAAATTATTTTCTTAATAGCTAGAGACTAGAAACTGGAGGAGCAAAGGTATTTTGGTATCCAGGTAAATAAGTCACAAAGGTAGCACAGGTACAAAAAGTAATCAGAAAGGCTAATTGAGTAATGACCTGTATCTCATGAGGCCAGGATTACAAAGTGGTGGAAATGATGCTTCAGTTGTCTCGAGCCTTGGTCTGATCCCATCTGGAGTACTGTGTTTAGTTTTGGGTATTACACTTAAGGATACATTGGCTTTAGAGGGAACAAGTAGTGTCTGACAAACTTGACTGATTTATTTGATGAAATAAAGGGGGGTTGATGAAAGCAGCGCAGTTCATTTGTATTTGGACTTTCAAAAAGGTGCTTGATAAAGTACCACATAATGAACTTGTTAACAAACTTGAAGCCCACGGGATTAAACAGGCTGTGGCAGCATAGATACAGAAAGCAGAGAGTAGTGATAAATAATCATTTCAGACTGGAGGGAAGTATAGAGCAGTATCCCCAGTAGCACCACTGCTCTCTGATACACATTAAGGACTTGCACTTGGATATGGGGGCATAATTTCCAATTCTGCAGATTGCCCAAAACTTGGGCAAGTATTAAACAGCGATGAGGAGAGCAGCAGAATTCAGAAGGACTTAGAATGGTGGAATCGGCAAAACCATGGCAGATAAAATTTAATGCAGAGCAGTGCTACTGATTCTTCCTGCTTCACACTTCAAAATGAATGTAGACACTTAATATACACAAAATAGAATAATTTTAAGAGGGTGAAGGAACAGAGACCACAACACACATTGTTAAAGGTGGTAGGGCAACTTGAAAAAGCATACAGGTACCTGGGTTTATAAATAGAGACACAGGACAAGAGCAAGGAAGTTACACCAAATCTTTATAAATCACTGATTAGGTTGCAGCTAGAATATGCTCTCCAAGTTCCATACACCATGCATTAGCAAGGATGGCAAGGTCTTGGAGTGTGTGTAGAGGTGACTTACTAGAATGGTACCAATGATAAGGGGGAGAAAGTTAAGGGGAGATTTCATTGAGGTGTCAAATTATGAGCACTCAGCTTCAACTTCACTTGCTCAACATAGATTTGCAAGTTTTAAATCAAATTTTTGAACAGCTACACACACTTTTGAACACACACAGGGTCATCTGTTGCTTCAGTGCTATAGAGTATTCATACTGTGCCGAGCACCAATATCCTTGGGTTACTATAAAAAGGGCAATAAATTCAAAGTAATTGCACCTGGAAGAAGCACTATAAACTATACTAAAATCCAGAACATTAAAAGTCAGACAGAAACCAAAAGATTCATTGGTAAGCAGATTAAAAAGGGTTTTGCAATTTTAACAAACTAATTTTATTTCTGTATTATTGGCACATTAACAACACAATCAATTTTCTCCTCATTTAATTTGGAAACCTGTTTCTAGTTTTTAAACTGAAAACCCAGTGAGACAAGGCTGACAAAACATAAAAGCAAGCTTAGTCAAGATGCTTCTTGTGAATTTAAAATAAGTTAACTCATCTGTTGTGTAAGAACAACAGAAGGTGCAATGACTAGAGTATCACTCTTTCAGTTCTAAATAGTAAATTATGCAATCATGACATAAGTAGGTTTCATTACAGCATAAATCATTAAATTTATTTCATAAATAGGTTGTACTATCCAGGGCAAGTTTGTTCTTTGGTCATTCAAACTTATGCATTTGACAGTAAAAAATTTTCTTTAATTTCAAGAGAGCACAAAATACATACGTTGTAAAATCTCCATAGCTGCACCAGCAGATTGTCATCTCTGGGCTGTGCAGTAAGGCTGTCCCAAACAGTAATTTACTCCAGCTAATTATCTGAACCTTCCTTAAGCTAAATGCTCCCTTATTTGGCCCATCAATAAAATGGGCCTGGACAAAGGAATTTTGACACTTTTGAGCTCAGGGGAACTCTTACGATATGGCTGACATCCCTGGTCGACAGTGGCTGCTGCTCTGACCCTTTCCTCCCCTTTGTTCGTAAATGACTTTTGCTTTATCATTTAACAATTACCCAGATTCTTGATATATAATGCTATCATGTTATTTTCTTAGAACTTAAATAATAAATTCTGTACAAGCAATTGGAATTAACAATCACTGTTCTCATATAATCAACCAACCACACTTTGTGTTATTAATACAGTCACGTCTTGGTGAGATCTCAATGCCTATATCAACAAAGGAATTTGTAGGAGAGAGGGAAGGCTAATGGACACAAAAACAAGGTGACTCCAAAGACACATTTTAATCTGTATAAGGTTTTATGCACAAACACCAAGACGTCTGTGCTGCATAGCTGGGCTGTTACTCATGCAGAAAAAGAGGCAGGTTTAAAGACAGATAAGTTTTCTTGCACCTGCAGGACCTTCCTACCATCTGAAACAACTAATTCCCAAGGCATATTCCTTTTGGAATTTATCTTAAAGTGAAACTTAATAGCAAACCTTGATCTTTTGCACTGCCTCCCTGGCAAAGAAAATATTACAGAAAGTTAAACTTCAAGGATGCATTTTCTAGTTAATAGGTCAGAGCTTACAAGGAGTGGTGGCCACAGTTGGACCGTCACTTTCCTGTTTTTTACTCACTTTACTCGGGAGCTGGACATTTATAGAGTCATAGTCATAGAAGTCTACAGCACAGAAAAAGGCCCTTTGGCCCATCGAATCTGCGCCAGTCAAACGAGTGCCTAACTATACTAATCCCAATTTCCAGCACAAGGCCCATAGCCTTATATGCCAAGGCATTGCAAGTACACATCCAAATACTTCTTAAATGTTACGAGGGTTTCTGCCTTTACCACCCTTTCAGGCAGTGAGTTCCAGATTCCCACCGCCCTCTAGGTGAAAAATTCTTCCTCACATCCCTTCTAAACCTTCTGCCCCTTACCTTAAATCTATGCCCCCTGGTTATTGATCCCTCCACCAAGGGAAAAAGTTCCTTCCTGTCTACCCTATCTATGCCCCTCAATTTTATAGACCTCAATCATGTCCCCCCTCAATCTCCTCTGCTCCAGGGAAAATACCCCTAGTTTATCCAATCTCTCCTCATAACTAAAACTCTCCAGCCCTGGTTAATCTCCTGTGCATTCTCTCTAGTGCAATCACATCCTTCCTATAATGCGGATCCCAGGACTGCATGCTATACTTAGCTGTGGCCTAACCAGCATCTTATCCAGTTCCAGCATAACCTCCCTGCTCTTATATTCTATGCCTCAGCTAACAAAGGCAAGTATCCCATATGCCTTCTTAACCACTTTATCTACCTGTCCTGCTACCTTAAGGGACCGGTGGACATGTACATCAAGGTCCCTCTGATCCACGGTACTTCCCAGGGTCCTACCATTCGTCATGTATTGCCGTGCCTTGTTTGTCCTGCCCAAGTGTATCACCTTACACTTATCTGGATTAAATTCCATTTGCCACTGATCAGGCTATCTGACCAGCCTGTCTATATCCTCCTGCAATCTAAGGCTATCCCCCTCACTATTTACCACCCCACCAGTTTTCGTGGTAGCTGTGAACTTACTGATCAACCTTCCTACATTCAAGTCCAAATCATTTATATACACCGCAAATGGCAAGGGACCCAACAACGATCCCTGTGGAACCCCATTGAACACAGGCTACCAATCACAAAAACACCCCTCGACCATCACCCATTGGTTCCTGCCACTCAGCCAAATCTGGATCCAATTTGCCTTGGATCCCACGGGCTCTTACCTTCGTTATCTGTCTCCCATGCAGGACCTTATCAAAAACCTTGCTGAAGTCCAAGTAGACGACGTCAAATGCATTGCCCTTATCTACACACCTGGTCATCTCTTCGAAAAATTCAATCAAATTGGTCAGACATGACCTCCCCTTAACAAAACCATGCTACCTGTCCTTGATTAATCCCTGCCTCTCCAAGTGTAGATTAATTCTGTCCCTCAGAATTGCTTCCAATAGTTTCCACACCACTGAGGTTAGACTGACTGGCCTGTAGTTCCCTGGTTTATCCCTTCCTCCCTTCTTGAATAATGGTACCACATTGGCTGTCCTCCAGTCTTTTGGCACCTCTCCTGTGGCCAGAGAGGTATTGAAAATTATTGTCCGCGCCCCTGCTATCTCGTCCCTTGTCTCACTCAACAGCCTGACATACATTTCATCTGGGCCTGGCGATTTATCTACCTTTAAGCCTGCCAGACCACTTAGAACTTCCTACCTTTCTATGCTAATTTATTTAACTATAATAGTCCTTCTCTGGATTTCCATACCCACGTCGGCTCTCTCACTTGTGAACACCGATACAAAGTATTCATTTAGAACCCTACCTACATCTTCCGGCTCCACACACAAATTAGCACTATGGTCCTTAATGGGCCCTACTCTTTCCCAAGTTATCCTCTGACTCTAAATGTGTTTGTGAAATAACTGGATTTTTCTTTATTTTACCTGCCAATGCTTTTTCACGCCCCCTTTTTGGTCTCCTAATTTCCTTTTTACGTTCCCCCTTACATTCTATACTCCTCCAGGGCTTCTGCTGTTTTGAGCCCTCGGTATCTGCCATAAAGCCTTCCTTTTTCCCTTTATCCAATCCTTTTTATCCCTCGACATCCAGGGTTCCCTGGATTTGATTGCCCCACCTTTATCTTTACTGGAATGTGTTGGCCCTATATTCTCCCTATTTCCATCTTGAATGAGTCCCACTGCTCTGATGTAGATTTACCTAAAAGTAGCTGCTCACAGTCCACTCTGGCCAATTCATATCTGATCTTATTAAAATCGGCCTGTCCCTAATTTAGAACACTGATTTCTGGCCCATCCTTGTCCTTTTCCATAACAACATTGAATCTGAAAGAGTTATGATCACTATCTGCAAAATGGTCCTCCACTGATCCCTCTACCACTTGCCCAGCTTCATTCCCTAAAATTAAGTCCAGGACCGCCCCTCTCTTGTAGGAACTTCTACATACTGGCTTAAAAAGCTCTCCTGGATGCATTTTAAGAATTCTGCTCCCTCTAAGCCTATCACGCTATGACTAACCCAATTAATGTTGGGGAAGTTGAAATTCCACTCTATTACTACCGTATTATTTTTATACTTCTCTGAAATTTGCCTACGTATCTGCTCTTCTGTTTCTGACTGTTTGGGGGCCTATAGTACAGTCACAGCAATGTGATTGCTCCTTTTTTGTTTTTAAGTTCTACCCATATGGCTTCAATTGAGGAGCCTTCTAAGATGTCATTCCTCCTCATTGCTGTAATTGATTCCTTGATCAATATTGCGATACCCCCTCCTCTTTTACCTCCTTCCCTGTTTCGCCTGAAGACCCCATATCCTGAAATACTGAGCTGCCAATCTTGCCCCTCTCTCAACCAGGTCTCTGTGACAGCGATAACGTCATACTTCCATGTGTTAATCTGTGCCCTCAACTCATCTGCCTTATTCGTCAGTCTCCATGCTTTAAAATAAATAACGTCCAACCTTGCCAAACTCCCTTGTGCCTTAACTGGTTTATAATTTCTATGCCTTCCAGGCTCACTTGCTCTCTCTTCTAATTTTGGCCATGCATCTACCCCTGCTGAACCTCCTCTCAGGATCCCATCCCCCTGCCAAGTTAATTTCAACCTTCCCCAACAGCACACGCAAACCTACCCACAAGGATGTTGGTCCCATTCCGGTTCAGGTGCAAACTGTCTGCCTTGTACAGGTCCCATCACCCCCAGAAACGGTCCCAATGTTCCAGAAATCCTCCCTCCTGCATCATCTCTCCGGCCACGCATTTATCTGGACTAACCTCCTATTTCTATACTCACTAGCGCGTGCCATCGGAAGTAATCTAGAGATTACTACCTATGAGGTCGTGGGTTTTTAATGTGTTTCCTAGCTCTCTAAATTCTGCTTGCAGGACCTCATCCCTCTTTCTACCTATGGTCGTTGGTACCAATATATACCATGATCTCTGTCTATTTGCCCTCCGACTTTAGAATGCCCTGCAGCTGTTCAGTGACATCCTTGACCCTAGCACTAGGGAGGCAACATAACACCCTGGAGTCACATCTACGCCTGCAGAAACGCCCGTCAATTTCCCTTACTATTGAGTCTCCTACTACTAGTGCTCGTCCCCTCTTTTTCCTCTCCCGCATGCAATTGAGCCACTCAGTGCAATAAGCGTGGCTGCACTCCCCAGGGGAACCGTCACTCTCACCGTTTTCCAACACAGAAATGGTTCTTGAGCGAGATGCACTCTAGGGATTTCCTGACTACCTGCCTTACACCTTTCTTCTGACTGATGGTCACCCATTCTCTCTGTCTGCACTTCCGTAAGCTTTGGGGTGACCACATCTAAAAACGTGCTATCCATGAAACTCTCAGCCCCACAGATGCTACTCAGTGCCTCCAGCTGCCACTCAAGCTCTAAAACTCGGAGCTCAAGCAGCTGCAGCTGGTGGCACTTCCTGCATACATAGTTGGTCAGAGCGCAAGGAGCATCTAGGACTTCCCACATGTTGCAGGCGGTACATAACACGGGACTGAGCTGCCCTGCCATGCCTCTAGTTGGAAAAAAAACATTACTTTAAGTTAAATACAGCAAAAAAAAGTTAAATTTTTTATGTACTTTAAATAAAAACTAGAACCCTTACCTTTTTATAGCTTAATCTATTTTATACTGGAGAAAAACACCTGCCCACTACTCACCAATCAGCCCTCACCTCTGTGCTGACGTCACTTTTTGAAGTGACTACTTAACTGCAATGCTGACTGCAGGATGCTCTTCCCAGACTGCTTCACCACGATGCTGACTGCAGGATGCTCTTCCCAGACTGCTTCACCACGATGCTGACTGCAGGACGCTCTTCCCAGACTGCTTCACCACAATGCTGACTGCAGGACACTCTTCCCAGACTGCTTCACCACGATGCTGACTGCAGGATGCTCTTCCCGACTGCTTCACCACGATGCTGACTGCAGGACACTCTTCCCAGACTGCTTCACCACAATGCTGACTGCAGGACACTCTTCCCAGACTGCTTCCCTGTAATCCTGACTGCAGGACACTCTTCCCAGACTGTTTCACCACGATGCTGACTGCAGGACGCACTTCTCACCTGATCTTCCGACTTGGGCCTGGCAAGAAACGTGCAGCACAATGGCTCCTGGGACTCCTCAATGCAGGGCAGCAACATTAGGGGGAAGCAAAGCCTCTTTTTTATGGCATGAGCTGCCATAAAGCAGTAAGCTTAAATGAGCCAGCCACTTGGAGAAGTCAGGGAAAATAGTCAGTGCTTCCAAAACTTTTTCTTGCTGTGACCCCATTTTAATGCCCCAGGCTTTGCTTGAGATTTGTTCAGCAGGGGTTGGGTAAGCGGTGTAGGAAGTAGTTAAATTTCAGGCTTTTCTTTATATGAAAAAAAAACACCTACCTTTTCACAGGCATTTTTTGCAGCAGCAATCAGGCCTCAAAAGTTTGTCCGTTAGGCAATGCCCATGATTAGATGAAAATACGACAATTTAGAGGGGTTTTGTAGCTACAAGCAATCAATCCGAGCTCAAAAGCAGCAATTGTTGTCTTGGATCTCGTGACCCCAGAATCTCATTGCATGACCCACTGGGGAGCCCTTGTGTAAGGTAAGTAGGTTGGATGGTTGACAGGGATCGGATGTGTTGCCAGGCAGGAGGGAAGGTGGTGGTAAAGATGGGTCAGAAGGGAGCTATAGAATGGGTCAGGCAATGGTAGTCGGAGTGGGGCAGCCATCAGGTCTATAGTTACTCAGGAGTTAGAAGTGGTTTTCATTGTTCTAACTTTTCATGGATAACTTTTCTGGTAGGAGAGTCAGAACCATCCAAAGCCTCTGATATACCTTGGAATTCTGGAGGTTCCAGGTGCAGGGCAATTGCTCACCAAAAGTTTGAACTTCCTAGGCAATTCCTGTGCAGTCTGTGCATATGGTCCCCAGTGCATCTTCTGGGGTACCCCAGGGAATGGAAGTCTGGACCAATAAGTCAAATGTGCAAAACTTGTTGTAGCTAGGCTTTTGCCTATTTATATTCCTTCCATCTTTTATAATGGGGAATAAAGATACGACCGACACTTTAAACAAATCTTTTGCATCTGTCTTCGTGGGAGAAGACAAAACAAAATCCAGAAATACTGGAGAACAAGGGCTGAGTGAGAATGAGGACCTTAAGAAAATAGTATTAGTAGACCAAGAGTGTTAGAGTAATTAATGGAACTAAAAGCTGACAAATCCCTCGATCCTGATGGATTACATGCGAGGGTTTTAAAATGGTAGCTACAGAGATAGTGGATGCAATGGTTTTGATTTTCCATAATTCCCAAGAATCTAGAACGGTGCCCATGGATTGGAAGGTGGTAAATCTCACTATTCAAGAGAGGAGGAGGGAAAAAGAAAAAGGGAACTATGGAGCATCTATAGGGGGAGATGGTGGCATAGTGATAATGTTACTAGACTAGTAATCCAGGTTAATGCTCCAGGGACAGAGATTCAACTCCCAACTCAGCAGCTGGTGAAGTGTGAATTCAGATAAATCTGGAATTGAAAGCTAGTCTCATGGTGACCACGAAACTATCAATTGTCATAAAAGCCTATTTGGTTCACTAAGGTCCTTTTGGTAAGGAAATCTGCTGTTCTTACCTGATCTGGCCTACATGTGACTCCAGATCCACAGCAATGTGGTTGACTCTTAACTGCCCTCTGAAATGGCCTAGCAAGGCACTGAGCTCAAGGGGAATTAGGGATGGGCAACATATGCTGGTCTTGCCAGCGAAGCCCACATCCCATCAAAAAATAAACAAAGCTAACCTGACATCAGTAGCAGGGAAAATGCTAGAATCCATTAGGGACGTGGTAAGAGGGCACTTAGAAAATCATAATATGATGGGGCAGGGTCAAAGATTTATGAAAAAAAAGTGGCCGGAATTTTCTGGCCCTGTTGACGTTGGGCGTCATGGCGGGCGGTGGGGGACAATATGACAAGGCGGCCAAAAATAAGTTTTATGCCACTGTGAAACCAGTTGCGCTTGTCTGCTCTACCCATCAATGGCAGAATGTGTTTCCTGCCGCCGCATGTCGGGAATGCCATTTTAAAACATTTGCATCTACATATAAGCCCTGTTCAGTGGAATCACCCCACGTCAGTGTGACTTCAGAATGGCGTGCTTCACGACTACCTTTAAAAGGCATACACCTGGCAACCTGAACTTCGAGGGGAACTAGGTGGTGAGTGCACACAACCTTGCACAGTGCTCGCATCAGTCGTAGGAAATACTCGAGCACGTGCCGGGGGCAGGGTGAGGGAAACGACCACACACTTGGAAAAGCTTGTCAAAAATAAGCATTCTGCCACAGTGGAGACTTTTCAGCTGCAGCTCCATTGATATGCTTGGAGTCGGGCCTCTGAAGCTTTTCTGCCCACTCAAGCGACGCAAAATCACGAAAGTGCCACCTAATGCTCCGGAACCTTTCAACCCTCAGGCACAGACTGCAAATTAATGCGTATTTTGGGGGGGGGGGGGGGGGGGCAGCAGAACAATTGGCCAACTAAGCAAATTGTACAATCTCCTTGCAAAATGTGGCCATGGCACAGTCGCTGGTGGAGGCGCTCACAATATCTTGCACTGTCTTTATTAAGGTTTGGGCCAGGATCCATTATTGTTCAAGCTAATAGCAGAGCCTTGCAGTGTGAGTTAGGGGAATGCCTGCCCCGAGCTGAGAGCACAGCATTCAGTCCAAAGGCTGGGATTGTATTATTAATGAGATGGGACGTACGGGGGACGGGATGATATGGCGCGAAAACCCACCATTGCGGCCAGTAGGTAAATCTTCCTTTTTCCCTGATGTAGGTGCGCCGTGAAGTCCTCTACACCTGCTCTGGGCAAAGACCAGCAAAGAAAGTGACAAATCCAACATGGTGGCGGTGGTCAGCACCAACACCCTCCGAAAGAGGGCACTTTGTGCAAATCTGGGATGATTTTGCCCACTATTTAACAAATCTGTTTATTTGAAGTTTTAGCTAGCAGAATAGAAAAGGGGAAACCAGGGGATGTAGTATATTTGGGATTTTCAGAAAGCATTCAATAAGGTGCCACACAAAAGATTATACAAAATTAGGATCCATGGGATTGATTTGGGGGGGGGGGGGGGTGTAATACTAGCATGGATTGGGGATTGGTAAATGGACAGAAAATAATATGGATCAACAGGTCACTTTTGGAGTGGCAGACTACAGCTAATGGGGTACTATAAGGATCAGCGCTTGGGTCTCAGCTATCTACAATCTGTATTGATGAGGGGACCAAACGGTTGCTGACAATTCTAGGCTAGATGGGAAAGTAAGCTATGAGGGGGGTGCAAAGAGGCTGCAAAGAGATATAGACAGATTGAGTGAGAAAATATGTGGCAGTTGGAATATAAAGGTAGGGAAGAATGAGATTCTGTACTTTGGCTGGAAAAATACAGAAGCAGAACATTTTTTAAACAATGAGAGTCTGGGAAATTATGGTATCAAAAAGAATCACAAAGTTAAAAGCAAGTACAGTAAGTGTCATGACCCACTGGGGATAGTGCATTGTAATATCAAGCCCAACTGTTCCCCAGGCCACAACAAATGTGAGACGTTTGACCAAACCACCAGATTGCCCCAATTCTATCTAACTGTTTAATTTAGGTTAAAAGAATACGAGCATCAGGTTTATAAACTTAATAAGCAAATAACTGTTTATTGAACAAACTGTCGGTAACCAGTGGCAAAAGAAAGAAATATGAACTGAAGTCCCCAAGGGCAGATGGGATCTACCCCAGAGTACTGAGGGAGGCAAGGGAGGAGATTGCTGGGGCCTTGACAGAAATCTTTGTATCCTCACTGGCTACGGGTGAGGTCCCAGAGGGCTGGAGAACGGCCAATGTTGTTCCATTGTTTAAGAAGGGTAGCAAGAATAATCCAGGAAATTACAGGCCGGTGAGCCTTACGTCAGTGGTAGGGAAATTATTGGAGAAGATTCTTCGCGACAGGATTTACTACCATATGGAAGCAAATGGGCATATTAGTGAGAGGCCGCATGGTTTTGTGAAGGGGAGGTTGTGTCTCACTAACTTGATCGAGTTTTTCGAGGAAGTGACAAAGATGATCGATGATGGAAGGGCAGTGGATGTTATATACATGGATTTCAGTAAAGCCTTTGACAAGGTCCCTCAGGGCAGACTGGTACAGAAGGTAAAGTCGCACGTGATCAGAGGTGAGCTGACAGGATGGATACAGAGATAAAAACAAAAAAACTGCGGATGCTGGAAATCCAAAACAAAAACAGAATTACCTGGAAAAACTCAGCAGGTCTGGCAGCATCGGTGGAGAAGAAAAGAGTTGACGTTTAGAGTCCTCATGACCCTTCGACAGAACTTGAGTGAGTCCAAGAAAGGGGTGAAATATAAGCTAGTTTAAGGTGGGGGGGGGGTAGACAGAGAGAAGTGGAGGGGGTTAGGGTGGTTGTAGGGTCAAACAAGCAGTAATAGAAGCAGATCATCAAAAGATGTCACAAACAACAGAACAAAAGAACACATAGGTGTTAAAGTTGGTGATATTATCTAAAAGAATGTGCTAATTAAGAATGGATGGTAGGGCACTCAAGCTATAGCTCTAGAGGGGGTGGGAGGAGCATAAAAGATTTAAAAATATTTAAAAATAATGGAAATAGGTGGGAAAAGAAAAATCTATATAATTTATTGGAAAAAACAAAAGGAAGGGGGAAACAGAAAGGGGGTGGGGATGGAGGAGGGAGCTCAAGACCTAAAGTTGTTGAATTCAATATTCAGTCTGGAAGGCTGTAAAGTGCCTAGTCGGAAGATGAGCTGTTGTTCCTCCAGTTTGCATTGGGCTTCACTGGAACAATGCAGCAAGCCAAGGACAGACATGTGGGCAAGAGAGCAGGGTGGAATGTTAAAATGGCAAGCGACAGGGAGGTTTGGGTCATTCTTGCGGACAGACCGCAGGTGTTCTGCAAAGCGGTCGCCCAGTTTACGTTTGGTCTCTCCAATGTAGAGGAGACCACATTGGGAACAACGAATGCAGTGGACTAAGTTGGGGGAAATGCAAGTGAAATGCTGCTTCACTTGAAAGGAGTGTTTGGGCCCTTGGACGGTGAGGAGAGAGGAAGTGAAGGGGCAGGTGCTGCATCTTTTGCGTGGGCATGGGGTGGTGCCATAGGAGGGGGTTGAGGAGTAGGGGGTGATGGAGGAGTGGACCAGGGTGTCCCGGAGGGAACGATCCCTACGGAATGTCAATGGGGGGGGGGGGGGGGGGGTGAAGGGAAGATGTGTTTGGTGGTGGCATCATGCTGGAGTTGGTGGAAATGGCGGAGGATGATCCTTTGAATGCAGAGGCTGGTAGGGTGATAAGTGAGGACAAGGGGGACCCTATCATGTTTCTGGGAGGGAGGAGAAGGCTTGAGGGCGGATATGCGGTCTGTCCGCAAGGATGACCCAAACCTCCCTGTCGCTTGCCATTTTAACACTCCACCCTGTTCTCTTGCCCACATGTCTGTCCTTGGCTTGCTGCATTGTTCCAGTGAAGCCCAACGCAAACTGGAGGAACAACACCTCATCTTCCGACTAGGCACTTTACAGCCTTCTGGACGGAATATTGAATTCAACAACTTTAGGTCTTGAGCTCCCTCCTCCATCCCCACCCCCTTTCTGTTTCCCCCTTCCTTTTGTTTTTTCCAATAAATTATATAGATTTTTCTTTTCCCACCTATTTCCATTATTTTTAAATATTTTTAAATCTTTTATGCTCCCCCCACCCCCACTAGAGCTATAGCTTGAGTGCCCTACCATCCATTCTTAATTAGCACATTTGTTTAGATAATATCACCAACTTTAACACCTATGTGTTCTTTTGTCCTGTTGTTTGTGACATCTTTTGATGATCTGCTTCTATTACTGCTTGTTTGTCCCTACAACCACACCAACCCCCTCCACTTCTCTCTCCCCCCCCCCAAACCTCCCCCCCACCCCCCCCACCACCTTAAACCAGCTTATATTTCACCCCTTTCTTGGACTCACTCAAGTTCTGTCGAAGGGTCATGAGGACTCGAAACGTCAACTCTTTTCTTCTCCGCTGATGCTGCCAGACCTGCTGAGTTTTTCCAGGTAATTCTGTTTTTGTTTTGGATACAGAATTGGCTTGGTCATAGAAGACAGAGGGTAGCAATGGAAGGGTGCTTTTCTGAATGTGACTAGTGGAGTTCCACAGGGATCAGTGCTGGGACCTTGGCTGTTTGTAGTATACATAAATAATTTTGAGGAAAATGTAACTGGGCTAATTAGTAAGTTTGCAGACGACACTAAGGTTGGAGGAGTTACAGATAGTGAAGAGGATTGTCAAAGGATACAACAGGATATAGATCGGTTGGAGACTTGGGCAGAGAAATGGCAGATGGAGTTTAATCCAGACAAATGCGAGGTAATGCATTTTGGAAGGTCTAATACAGGAAGGAATTATACAGTAAATGGCAGAACCCTTAAGTGCATTGACGGGCAGAGGGATCTGGGTGTACAGGTCCACAGGTCACTGAAAGTGGCAACGCAGGTGGATAAGGTAGTCAGGAAGGCATATGGCATGCTTGCCTTCATTGGCAGGCATATTGAATATAAAAGCAGGAAGTCATGCTGCAGCTGTATAGAATCTTGATTAGGCCACACTTGGAATATTGTGTGCAATTCTGGTCACCACATTACTAGAAGGATATGGAGGCATTGGAGAGGGTGCAGAGGAGGTTTACCAGGATGCTGCCTGGTCTGGAGGTTATTAGCTACGAGGACAGGTTGGAGAAACTTGGATTGTTCTCACTAGAGCGACGGAGATTAAGGGGCGACTTGATAGAAGTTTACAAAGTTATGAGTGGCATGGACAGAGTAGATAGTCAGAAGCTTTTTCCCAGGGTGGAAGAGTCAATTACTAGGGGACATAGATTTAAGGTGAGAGGAGAAAACTATAAAGGAGATGTGCGAGGCAAGTTTTTTTTTTACACAGAGGGTAGTGAGTGTCTGGAATTCGCTGCCAGAGGAGCTGGTGGAAGCAGATACGATAGTGGTGTTTAAGAGGCAGCTTGACAAATACATGAATAGGATGGGAATAGAGGGATACGGACCCCGGAAGTGCAAAATGTTTTAGTTGACGGGCGATGTGATCAGCGCAGGCTTGGAGGGCTGAAGGGCCTGTTCCTGTGCTGTACTTTTCTTTGTTCTTTATAAAACAGTTCTATAGCACCAATCTGGAGTACAGGATTCGATGGGTTGATTTTGATCGATGTCTTCCAAATTCCTTCCAGTTCTTATTGATGACATGAGGTAGCCTTCCAGCACTTTCAGTATTTAGTTCACTGGTTGAGCACTTGCCTTTCAATGTCTCTAACAGTGATTTTCCCCTTTTGCTTCTTGACAGGGTTTTCGGAGCGAGAGCAGGTTATGGAGATATGAGAAGAAAACCCAGCTAGCTATTATTGCGGAATTACTGGAATCTTCCACACACAGGAGAAAGAGGTTTTAGATCTTGTTCCTTTCAGGCTAGCAGCTATTCTCTGCACTGCTCTCATACAAAATCCTGGTCACCTGATCAGGAGCCAAGCAAAACATCGCAGCCAGGCAGCTCTCTGGTCCAGGACTCCTGTCCGGCACCATTCCATTCCATTCCCCATGGCACAGTCTGCTCCAGAACTGCAACATTGTATATATTCCTCAAGCTGTTCCAGTGGAGGTGTACTTCAACCTGCAGCCATTGTGGTTTTAACACACAGTCTAACAGAAAATAAAAAGATATGGGGCTGTAACTTCTGACTAGTGTCAGAAAGTGGTGGCCCGCAGTAAGCAGAAAAATAAATACACACTTACCTTGTCTTGAAAATTGCATGGCCACTTCTGTTTACCAGAGCTGCTTGGGGTTGTTGGCGGTTCGGAGGCAGTCCCATTTTTTTTTGGGGGGGGGGGGGGGGGGTGGGGCTGTGGAGCCCAGTGGAATCGGTCTGGGTCTTTGCAATAGTTACCCAGAAGTTAGAAGAGCTTTTAATTCTTCTAATTGGTATAACCCCAGCGAACCATCGAAGTTTGCAATTTAAAATAACATCTTCGGATGGTTCCCAGCCCAGCGCAATTGCCCAGAGGAAGTTAGCACTTCTGGGCAATTGCTTTACAAACCCTTGCCTGAGAACTTGCCAGAGGGATTCCCCAGCACACCTTTAGGGTATCCCCAAATCTGAAGCTGAAGTTACGGGCCATTTTCTTTACAACAGTCCAACAGAAACAAAAAGATATGTTCACTAGATAAGCAATTAGGAAAGCAAATCATATGTCAGTAGTTGTTATTACAAAGGGATTGGAGTATAAGAGTGAAGAAGTCACTGCAGAAATAAGACCTCGGTGAATCACATCTGGAGTCACGTGTACAGTTTTGGTCTCCTTACCCTATGAAAGATATACTTGCCTTCGAGGGAGTGCAACAAAGGTTCACTCAACCAATTAATGATATGAGGGACTTGCCCTCTAAAATGATATTGAATGGACAAAGGCTATATTTCCTAGGGCTGGATTTTACCTTCGGCGAGCGGGGGCGGAACACCCAACATCACCACGCCCCATTTAAATTTTCAGGAAGGTGGGAGCGCAGCAAAATCAGCTGCGGGCCCGCCAACCTGTCAATGGCCAATTGAGGCCATTGACAGAGCAACTAAAGTAATTAGTGGACCTGCCTGTCCAGCCTTAAGGTTGGAGGGCAGACCAGCAGCCCCAGCGGGAAGCAGAAAAAAAAACATGAAACCTCATCCACAGGCAGAATGAGGTTTCAAGTGGGGTTTTAAAAATTTTAAGAAAGTTTTTTTTGGAAATTATGAACATGTCCCAAGTCATGTGACATTGTCACAAGAGGGGACATATAAAGGAAATTTTTTTTTCTATTTTTAATATTTTTGAAAGTAGAGGCGATCTCCCTGAGGCAGCACTTCGCCTCAGGGAGATGAGTGCGCCCTATCGTGCACGTGCGCGAAGGAGCGCACTCTCGATTTTAGGCATTCCCCCGCTCGCACAGGAAGTGCATAGCGCTTCCGTACGAGTGTTACGCTGGGTGGGCCTTAATTGGCCCACCCACGTAAAATGGCGCTGCACATCAACTCCACCCCCCCCTCCCCAATCTTAGGTAAGGAGATCAAAATGCTACACAATACTCCACGTGTGATCTCACCCAGGCTCTGTAAAAAAGCAGAAAGACATCTTTTCTCCTACACTCAAATCCTCTTGTAATAAAGGCCAACATACCATTTGCCTTCTTAATTGCTTGCTGCACCTGCATGTTAGCTTTCAGTGACTAGTGAGCAAGGACACCCAGGTCTTTTTGAAGTTCAACACTTCCCAGCCTCACCCCATTTAAAAAATACTCTTATTTTTGTTTTTCCTACCAAAATGGATAACCTCACATTTGTCCACATTGTATTCCATCTGCCAAATTTTTACCCACTCACTCAGCCTCTCCAAATCCCCTTAAAGTATCTTTTCATCCTCAACTCATGCTTCCACCTAGTTTCATGTCATCTGCAAACTTGGAAATAGTACATTTAATCCTGCATCCAAATCATTGATAGGTTATGAATTGCTGGGGCCCAAGCATTGATCCTTGCAGTATCCTGCTAGTCAAAGCCTGCCAACCTGAAAATGACCCATTTATTCCTACTGTTTTCTGTCCATGAACCAGTTCTCAATCCGTCAGTATAATGCCCCCAATCCCATGAGCTCTAACTTTGTTTACTATCCTCTTGTATGGAACCTTATCAAAAGATTTCTAGAAACCTAAATAGACCACATCCACCAGTTCCCCCATATCTATTCTGCTAGTTACATCCACAAAAAAACCCCAACAGGTTTGTTAAATATGATTTCTCTTTTATAAATCCATGTTGACTCTGCCCAATCTTACTAGTATTTTCTAAGTGTCCTGTTATCACATCCTTGATTATAGATTCTAGCATTTTCCCTACTACTGATATCAGGCTAACAGGTCTGCAGTTCCGTTTTCTCTCTCTCTCTCCTTTCTTAAATAGCGGAGTTACATTTCAAGGCAGAGGTTGATATCTAAGGGAATCGAGGGATTACGAAGACAGTGAAAACTTGGTTTTAAATGGTATAGCAGACTCAAAAGATCAAACGACCAACTCCTGCTTCTATTTCTTGCATTCTTATGATGGAAGAATAATCAATCACTGAAAATTCTACGTCCAAATTACCATGTCTGGAAATAATTAAAGAACGAAACTGCTGCCACTAAAGTCAAATGCCCAGAATTAGTCTAATAAGTTAATACTGAAGTATAGGAACCATGAAGCACTCTTGTAAATAGTCTCACACCACTAGTTAAATTAGCTCCGTGAAAAACAACAGCTGTTGTTTTTTGTTCCACTGTAAGTTTTAATGCCCCAATTGCCAGCTCGCTGCTGTGCTTTACCTTGAATCTGTACTGAACAAATTTAGACAGCAAACTAAACCCAGAATCCACTTCATTGGTTTCTCATTTTTCTTATCCACTGAACTGTTAAGCATACATGCTTAACTTTGACATGCAAATTTACACGAATGAATGCAGAGACTATGCAAGAACATTGCTGTGGGCCTGTTCCCAAAATCAACACAGGATAGCAACTGCAGGCAGCTAGTGCACTTCACTATAAGTAAGCCAATATCAGCTCAGTTGTTTTCTGGGTCAAGATTTGCTGCATTAATGCCTATCCCTGGGCTATTGTAAATCTGTCAAAACAAGCAACTATCAGCTTTCCACATCACTAATACTCAAAACAGTTTTTCATTTAATCACACAAACATCGCTGCACATTTAAAAATTGCAACATTCTTCTCTCAAGCTCAATAGTTTTGATAGATTAGATAATCTACATGATCGAACAATACCTTCCAAATTGTCACAAAAACTCTAGGATATTGTAAGCAAATTTTAAAAGGCCTTTTCATTTAATTAGATCATAGTTGTGCCAGCTTAAATTGTGGTTATTCTTGGTCATGCTGATGTAGCAGATTTTAAAGAGTTGACTTCAATATTAGTCTACCGGGAAAACAGATTTAGGCATCTCGAAAATCTTGCTTTAATTTTAAGTTATCGGAAAGTTAGCAGTTATCAAGGCATATAGATTCTTACTTCTAAAGCTTTAATACTGAGACATTTATTCAGATAATGAACAAAGCAGAGTCAGACAAGAACACATTAAGCTACCAATTCAGAAATCAAATTACAATATAAACCTACCAAACATATAAATACAAATTCATGGGTACACCACTGGTTAAACAAGAGACATCTAAAAAGCTTAAATCTCGAAAAGAACTACAGCCATTGTATCTACTTCAGTGCTGTTGGCCCATAATTTTACACACATTGAAGTGATCAGGCAAAATATTGCAGGTTGGCAAGCACAAAAGCACAAAACCCTGGCTTACAGGACAATGTAGTCTACCTGCCTGGCAGATATATTTAATAATGCATTTCTTTTTAAGCTACTTGTCCAATCGTGCTTTGAAGATATCCGAACTACCACACATAAATTCCTTTTTTAAACTGGTTCATTAATCAACTGCCCTTAATCAAAGTAATGCATCCTTGGATTGCATCCAAATCTACCACTATTCATCATAAATTTAAATGCTGCCATTGCGCTGTCTCGTCAGCAAAGCTCTTGATCATTTATATTCAAGTCTTAACATTGAATTACTTAATAGAACATAAGGACATAAGAACTAGGAGCAGGAGTAGGCAATTCAGCCCCTCGAGCCTGCCCCGCCATTCAATACGATCATGGCTGATCTCATTTCAGCCTCAACTCCAATTTCCCACCCTCTTCCCAGAACCTTTCAACCCGTCACTAATTAAAAGTCTGTCTATCTCCTCCTTAAATTTATTCAGCGTCCCAGCATCCACTGCACTCTGAGGTAGTAAATTCCACAGATTCACGACCCTTTGAGAAAAGTAATTCTTCCTCATCTCTGATTTAAATCTACCACCCCTTAGCGTAAAACTATGGCCTCTCGTCCTAGAATGCCCCACAAGGGGAAACATCCGCTCCACATCTACTTTGTCTGTTCCCTTTAGCATCTTATATATCTCAATTAGATCGCCTCTCATCCCTTCTAAACTCTAGTGAATATAAATTGCTCAATCTCTCCTCATAAGACAAGCCCCACATCTCTGGAATCAATTGAGTGAACCTCCTCTGAACCGCCTCCAATGCAACTACATCCTTCCTCAAGTAAGGGGATCAAAACTGTGCACAGTAATCCACGCGCGGTCTCACCGACGCCTTTCACAGTTGCGACAACACTTCCTTTTTATATTCTATTCCTTCAGCAATAAATGCCAAAATTTCATTTGTCTTCCTTATTACCTGCTGTGGCTGCATACTAGCTTTCAGTGATACATGCATGAGAACACCCAGATCCCTCCTAACTGAAGCATTCTGAAGTTTCTCTCCATTTAAATGACGGTAATGTAGTTAACCCATCCTCCAGAGTAAAAACAGAATTACCTGGAAAAACTCAGCAGGTCTGGCAGCATCGGCGGAGAAGAAAAGAGTTGACGTCTGTTGAAGGGTCATGAGGACTCAAAACGTCAACTCTTTTCTTCTCTGCTGATGCTGCCAGACCTGCTGAGTTTTTCCAGGTAATTCTGTTTTTGTTTTGGATTTCCAGCATCCGCAGTTTTTTGTTTTTATCCTCCAGAGTAGCCTATTGTGGCCAGGTGCATCACTTAGTTGGATTTTTGCCAAGTATTCAGCTACCAGTTTAATAGTAACTAATTCTATTACACAACTCAATCCTTTGAAACATTTACTGTACAGTATTTTCCTTCTCTTGCAGATGGCAACTTTTGAATTCTGAAGAATGATTCCATTTTG
Source organism: Carcharodon carcharias (assembly GCF_017639515.1). Classification (NCBI taxonomy): domain Eukaryota; kingdom Metazoa; phylum Chordata; class Chondrichthyes; order Lamniformes; family Lamnidae; genus Carcharodon; species Carcharodon carcharias. The sequence continues at coordinate 115,058,890 of NC_054482.1, forward strand.
CCTTTTGGCCAATTCCACATTTTCACTAATCTTGACCCATATTTCTATTATCTGTACCCTTTATGCACATACTCAAACCTTTTGTAATTTAATTTCCTTATTAATTCTAAATTCATGCGCTTATTTTAACAGATCTCTTACAAACTGAATTTTTGCTTATACTAAACTGTAAGTCACTCTGTCCCAGACAATTTGCATATCAGGATACCTTTGCTTTACCTCAACAGCTTTATTACCTTCCATTATCCAGGTTTCCCTTCTACTATTTATTATACACCTATCTGCCCAAATACTTAACAGTTAAAGCCACTTCCGACACATTGATATATGCAAATTACAAGATTAAGTTAGAGTGACAGCTGCAAAGTGCCTATTACAAAGTATTTGCACAACATAAGCAAACTCAATAGTATCTGATTTAATGAAGAATTTAAGAAGCCTTAATGAAGATATGTTAATATACAACCACCACGCCCTCCTAATCCATTAATGGTAATCAAATTCCAATTTGAATGCATCATGTGCCTTTGAAAACAAAAGTGAAAATGCATACTTTTAAAAGGTGTGTTGATATTAAGAGTGTCTAGTATACGCCTTTCTCTCCCCCCAACCTATGACAGCTCCACATGCTTACAACGAGCGTTTCCAAATTTAGATTTCACCAGGTATCAATGTTACTTTATAGCTCACTAACCATTTCTGATTTATATATTATTGTTTAACATATTTGTTAAAGGCTGCATGCTTGTCAACACATAAGCCCGGAAAATTTGATTCATACCTTCAATAAAGTGGATGTAATTCCAAATGAAGTTGACAATTCAAAGAATGACATAACTAAGCAGCTCAAACTCGAATAAAGGCCCATGACCAAGGTTACAGCGAAAGGAAAAGGTTAAAATAATTATGCAGGATTTTGAGATTTTCTAATTAGTATTTTCGGATCACATTCCATAATCCTATTTTCCTGCGGAAACAGCAATGCAACGGCTTCATGTGTGATACATGAAAAATAATTTCAAAGTATAGTGGAGCATGAACTTTTGATTTCAGTTTAAGTTACATCCTACATTCTATTAAATGTATTAGAGGGAAGACTGAAGTGCACAAAATCCAAGTTTTGCGGTGATGGATTTAGCTACAGGTATTTTTCATAGGAAAAGACAGTACTATTGGTGCAAAAATATATTTCCTATAGGAGTTTCTAGGCATGCCCACACCTCCACCAATCCATTCTGATTTTGATTTTTTGTACTGAATTTTCCAGGGTTTTGAAAAGATTTGATATTCTGCTATAAGTGTTTACATGAATATGTAATATTCCTTTATTCTTGGTTAAGAAACACAAAACCACCTCCTCACAAAAAGCACATGGATGAAATAAAACACCACTGCTCACAAAATCAAGCTCAGAATGGTAAGTTTTAAATCATCAACACAAAGTTCACTTTTCATGATACTGCAGGAATATAAGTTACTCCATCTATTCCCCACAGGTTTCTTTTAAAAACTTATGCTGACAAGAGTCCACCTCTTATACCAAAACTACTAAGACATTCCATACCAATTGATAACTCAGTACATGATCTACCCTTGGACCCCTTACAATACAAAAAAGAGGTAGCTATGAGACTAGCTCAAATGATCACACCACGTGAAAAATCACAGACCACTCCGCAGCGCAGGCACTGGAACCAAAGTTAAGTCATATTATAATAGCTGGGATATATAGCCCTTTCGAAAATTACTTAACTGAAAAAAAAACAAAAACTTGTACAGTTTACTGCGTACTCTACTTCATTATTCTATTGTAATGAAACGGTGAAGAACTAAAAATGCCATATTTTCAAGGGGGTAATACCTATATTGCTCCCCAAGAAAGCCACTTCTCCCAAAACACGGTTGACTGATAACTATGCATATGTCGTATGCTACTAATTTATTACCACCTTCTACTGTAACCAACCTACCCCAATTCAGAGAAACTGCATTATATCCCCGTAAATTTCTCTAGTGCACGTTTAATTGGCTCTTCGTGTGCACAATACTAATGCCATCCCATTCACGATAGCCATCTCCTATTGATATTCAACAGAATAACAGCACAAAAGGAGGCCATTCAGCCCATCATGTCTACTTCGGCTCTCCAAATGAACATTATGATCTAATGCCATTGTCCTCCCTTTCCCCCACACCCCTGCACATTGGTTCTATTCAAATAATCATCCAATGCCTTCTTTGATGCCTTGATTGAAACATTTTATTTATTTGTTCATGGGATGTGGACATCGCTGGATCAGCCAGCATTTATTGAACCTGCCTCCACCACTCCAAACAGTGCATTCCAGAACCAAACCACTCGTCGTGTGAAGAAGTTTTTTTCTCATGTCACATTTGCTTCTTTTGCAAATCACTTTAAATCTGTGCCCTCTCGTTCTTGATCCTTTTACGAGCGGGAATAGCTTCTCCCTATCTACTATGTCGAGCACCCTCATGATTTTGAGCACCTCTATCAAATCTCCTCTTAGCCTTCTTCTCTCCAAGGAGAACAGTCCCAACCTCTCCAATCTATCCCTGGAACCATTCTTGTAAATCACTTCTGCATTCTCTCCGTGTTCACATTCTTCCTATAATGTGGCACCCAGAACTGTACACAATGCTCTAGCTGAGGTCTAACAAGTGTCTTATATAAATTCAGCTCGATGAAACAGGATTAATGCCAATCAACTGCCCTTCCCAAATGCCACAGAAAGTGGCTAACTGCTCACCTACTTCTGAATGACAGTGGAATCTGTCAATTATCCATTCTCTGATCAGCAGCATAATTCACTCATCATTCGTTGCCCTATTAATGATGCACCTTGCCACTGATCTACCATTATTTCAATTGAGAGCCTTTCTTACCTGTCAAAGGAGCTGTTGGCAACCCCAGTGTTAGCACCTAGTTCTTTAGCATGGATTAGATGCAAGAAAAAGCTTCTTCTACCCTGGCTCAATCCTTTCTCAGGATCATAACTTGAAATGTTCGAGTTGCTCATTTCCATTAGCACCCCAGCTCTCTTCCCAGCCTCTCTAAGCGAGAATAACAATGTGTTGAATTGTGGGCAGCTTGAGAAGGGAACTAGGTTTACCTGACAGAAACTGAATTTTGAAATTTACCAAACACTCCTAGCATACAATCATTAAACAGAGCTCAAATCACAAGGTTGAAAGGACAGTATTCCAAGCCATTATAATCCAATTTGTTAGTGGTATTTTATTTAATATACCTCCAATGACTCTATATTTAAGGTAAATTGTTTGTCGAAGGTTAGATTTCTACTGACTGGAAAAATAATACAATTCATTGTCCTACTTTGTCTTTACTTTAACAGGTACACAGGTCCCTGAAGGCAGCAGTTCAAGTAGATAAGGTTGTAAAGAAGGCATATAGAATGCTCTCCTTCACTGGCAGAGGTATAGAATATAAAAGTAAGGATATAATGTTGGAATTGTATAAAACACTGGTGAGGCCACAACTGGAGAACTGGAGTATTGTGTGCAGTTCTGGTCACCACATTACAGGAAGGATGTAATAGCTCTGGAGGAGGTTTACAAGAATGTTGGCAGGGTTAGAAAAGTGCAGCCACGAGGAGAGATTGGATAGGTTGGGGTTATTTTCCTTAGAACAAAGAAGGCTGAGAGGTGACTTGATTGAGGTGTACAAAATTATGAGTGGAATAGATAGAGTGGACAGGATAAAATTGTTTCCCTTGACGGAGAATTCTAGAACCTGGGGACATGGATTCAAGATAAGTGGCAGAAGGTGAAGGGGAGACATGAGGAAGAACTTTTTATGCAGAGGGTAGTGGGTGCCTGGAATTCGCTGCCCAAATTGGTGGTAGAGGCAGAAACTTTAAACTCTGAAAAAATACCTGGATCTACACCTCAAGTGCTGTAAGCTGCAGGGCTATGGGCCAGGTGCAGGAAGATGGGATTAGAAAGGGCACCTGGGTGTCCTCAGGCTGGCATGGATAAGATGGGCCAAATGGCTTCCTTCTGTGCTGTAACTTTTCTATGGTTCTATGGAATTGAAATGTTTTATTTAAATGGGCATATGTACAATATGTAAATAAAAAATTAAGGTACAGAATATACAAGAAAATATCTAAGCAGCAATCAGCAGTTACTATCACCAATTCCAAACGAAAAACAGGAAGAAGAAATTAAAATGCGAATAAAAACTATCCATGGAATTCATCTAGACTGCTGTGTTTTCTTTCACCACCACCCCGTCTCCCGTCACCACTGCACTCCCAGCAACCTATTAAACCAGTAAATAGACCACTGTTGAGGATTTCAAGTATTTAGTCAAGAAAACCCATAAAAATATATATGCAATTTTTTAAAAAATTACATGGCACATGAACACCTAAGGAGGCTTAGAACAATCAATACATGGACTCCAGTATATGGTTGCTTGTATTTTTTTCAAAACTAACACAAGCGACGAGACAAAAATGAAAATAAAATACCAAACTTGGTGGCCTCCACAAAACTGCGAATTATTTCTTCTGTGCCAAATAATTGAAATTGCAAAAAAAAATCTTCGAAATTTAAGTACAAGAACAGCACCATTTTCAGAGTCTGTCAGAGACGACAGTAAACTTTCAGTCAGTGATATTGCTGTCTGCTAGCATTAATTGGTCCCTGTTGTGTTTAATGATATGGACTCACATTCCAGGGTCACAGACTTTCAAGCACCCTAGGGGTTATAGATTTAGACAGTCAATTACCTGAACTATGCCCTGTCTAAGCGTACAAGCGGCGCCAAAATGTGGTGTTATGCATTTTTTTCTTAACTGGATTTCATTAATGCTGCTGGAATGTCAAATAACCAACGTTATTTTTAAATAGCTACATAACATACATGCAAAGGTCGTGGTAGCTAGGTGAACAGATTAACCCTGTCGCTCAAGTAGTTCACTCATTTACCAAAAAATATGCGTATGCAGGGAGACCACAAGTTCATCACAATTACTGAAGTTTTTCTAATGTAGGTAAATGCAGCACTGATATCATGTCCAAAAGGAGGAGGACCATGTTGCTCACCGAAAGTCAATATAGTAACAAATATTTATATATTTGTAAATAGAGAGGGAATTAAATGCTCCAAAAAAACCTAAAAAGTCAAAAAAACTGTTCGAACAACATTTTTTTCCAATTTTTGACCCTGGTTCAACGAATTTAAAAAGCCTTCACAATGAAACGTTTATGACACCAACAATTTAATGAATATAGATCTCTCTCAAAGCTGTTTCTTTCTTTGGCTAAAAATGTTGCAATGAAAAGACACTTTAATATTAACTATTGAACCTGAGCGTAAAACTGTTTCAGGCTACATAAAATTTAAATGGAATTTGCAGTTCTCCTGTGAGATTGGAACGTATAAATAGAAATAAGTTTCAAACTGTCACTTCGCTTGAGGGGATTAACTCTTCTGGCCTTGCAACACTTAATTGTGCTCTTAAAGCAAGAAGAGCAATCATTTTGATGAAAAATAGACTAGAAGGGTAAAGGGCTCAATATTTCAACAAGAATGAGATTTGCAATTACGTTTTTCATTCTAAATGAAAATTATTGTCAGCTGTGGTTCAGGGGCATCACTCTTGCCTCTGTCAGAAATTGTGTTCCAAGTCCTACTCCAGAGACTTGAGCATTTTATCCAAAACAAAACTTCAGGGAGAACTGAATAAAGGCAAAATACTGCGGATGCTGGAAATCTGAAACAAAAACAAAAAATGCTGGAAAAACTCAGCAGATCTAATGGCGTCTGTGGAGAGAAAGGTAGGGTTAACGTTTCGGGTCCATATGACTCTTTTTCAGAGCTAAAGCTTTAAAGAAGTTTTTCCAGCATTTTTTGTTTTTGTTTCAGGGAGAACTGCTCTGCAAGAAGTGTTGTCTTTTACATGAGATGTTAAAAACCGAGGCCCCGCCTCAGGTTGATGTAAAACTTCAGTGATGGGAAACTTCCAGAAACTAACTCTGTTAACGTTAACTCTCTCCACAGATCCTCCACATCCTGCCAGACCTGCTGAGTTTTCCCACAATTTCCTGTTTTTATTCCAGAAACTATAATTTAGGACAGAATTAATAGTCACATGGACAAATGCGGGTTAATCAAGGAGAGCCAGCATGGATTTCTTAAGAGAAAATCGTGTTCAACCAACTTGGGACTTTTTCGAAGAGGTTACACGGCAATGTCATTGATGTACTGCACATGGACTTCCAAAAGGCATTTGATACAGTGCCGCACAACAGACTTGTGGGAAATGTTAAAGCTCATAGAATAAAAGGGACAATAACAATATGGATGTAAAATTGGCTGAGCAGAGTAATGATTAATGGATGCTTCTCGGGCTGGGGGAAGGTTTGCAGTGGAGTTTCCCAAGGGTCAGTATTAGGACCCTTGCTTTTCCTGATATGTATTAATGAACTAGCACTTGGCATACAGGGAGCAATTTCAAAATTTGCAGACAATCCAAAACTTGGAAGCATTATGAACTGTGAGGAGGACAGTGTAGAACTTCACAAGGACATAGACAAGTTGGTGGAATGGACAGATAGGTGGCAGATGAAGGTCAATGCGAATAAACGTGAGGTGATACATTTTGGTAGGAAGAACATGGACACGCAGTATAAAATGAAGGGTACTATTCCAAAGGAGTTATAGGAGCAGAGGAGCCAGGATATATATGTGCACAAGTCATTAAAAGTGGCAGGAAAGGTTAAGAGTGCCACTAATAAAGCATACAGTATCCTTGGCTTTATTAATAGGGGTATAGAGTACAAGAGCAAGAAGGTTATGTTGAACATGTATAAGGCACTAGTTAGACCTCAACTGAAGTATTGTGTACAGTTCTAGGCATTGCATTTTGGGGAGGATGTGAAGGCATTGGACAGTGTGCAGAAGGGGTTTACAAAAATGGTTCAAGGGATGAGGAACTTCAGTTATGAAGATAAATTGGAGAAATTGGGACACACAAGGCGGCTGAGGGAAGATTTGAAAGAAGTATTCAAAATCAAGAGGGGTCTGGACAGCATGGAAAGGGGAAACTATTCCAACTCATGAAAGGATTGAGAATGAGGGCACAGATTCAAGATAATTGGCAAAAGAAACAAAGGTGATGAGAAAAAAACTTTTTCACACAACAAATGGCTAGGGTCTGGAATGCACTGCCTGAGACAATGGTGGAGGCAGGTTCAACTGAGACACTGAAAAGGCCATTAGACGATTATTTAAAAAGAAAGAATCTGCAGGGTTACAGGGAGAAGGCAGGAGAATGGCACTAGGTGAACTGCTCCTCCGGAGAGTCGGTGCAGACACGATGGGCCAAATGGCTTCCTCCTGCACTGTAACAACTCTTGTGATTTGTGAGGATCCCGAGGGGCTACTTGAAAAAGAGTAGGGGAGTTTTCCTCAGTGTCCTGGCCAATGTTTACCCCTAAGCCGATATCATTAAAATCGATTCTCTGATCATTTATCTCATTCCTGTGAAGGGGGAGATTTTGGTGTGCACTGTTGTCTGTGGCATTTCCTACATTACAACAGTGACTACACTGCAAAAAGTATTGCATTGACTCTAGTGCTTTGTATGACACACGCCCACTTTGCTCATTTAAATTTATTTTGATGAATACTATTTACCATTCTGATCCCACCATAATTTCACTCCTTTATGCAGAAAATTACTGATACTTATGTAAATTAAACAAACAGTTCCTAGAAATTACAGGAATAATGTCTTTCAAAATCACAATTTTGCTTTTTTAAAAGAAAATTTAATCTTTCATGGGATGTGGGTATTGCTGGCCAGGCCAGCATCTGTTGCCCACCCCAACTGCCCTTGAACTGAATGGCTTGCTAGGCCACTTCAGAGGGCAGTTAAGAGTCAAGCACGTTGCTGTGGGTCTGAAGTCACACGTGGGGCAGACCGAGTAAGGACGGCAGCATTCCTTCCCTGAAGGGCATTGCTGAATCAGATGGGTTTTCATGACAATTGCCAATGGTTTCATGGTCACCATCACTGAGACTTTTCAATTCTACATTATTGGTTGAATTTAAATTACACCAGCTGCCATGGTGGGATTTGAACCTGTGACCCCAGAACCTTAGACTGAGCTAGTACAACACGAGGTGTTTATATCCAGAAAGGAGAATAGAGATCAAAAATATTTTCATATATTTCTATGATAGTCCAGTGATATTACCATGATACCATCCCCCACCACCACCACTACCACCACCTCCCCCCCCCAAACCCGCCCTTGATGGAGACAATCTTACAGCTGGTGTGAAATTATATCTGAAACTTAACAGTACTATTTAATTATTTTCATTAATGCATGAATGAAATTCTGCCATTTGTCCGCCCTCCCAAATAGAAAGCCTAAGTTATGCTTTCTAAGATGATGAATAATATAGCTGGCATTCTCATCATCTACAGCTGGAACATTGCTAAATGATTATTCACCCTTCTTTTTATTAATCTGCTCTTTGTACAAGGTGAACAAGGTCAAACAATCAAGAGATTATTCAAGACCTTTAGGTCTGATCATCAAAGCCTCTTCCTTGCACAAATTATATAATGACCCCTACATGACTAGCACCCAGAAGAGGCTTAAAAGGGAGAAATAAGGAAATCAGGAGGGATTAAAATATAAGCAACACACATACAATGTGCTGCATTAGACAATTTCCTAGGAGCATAAGGTCTACCATCAATTTTCCCAAACAGATCTTCTGCAGCCAAATTCTAAAAATAGCTCAATGACTTCTTAAAAAATTTCAGGTAACACTTGAAATTCATTTATGGTGATTGCTAATATAAAATGAGCCTCAGCATGGATACATTCTCTGAACCAATGAATTGTACTTTAAAGTTTTGCCCAAGGCTTCAATGCAATGAAGACAGATGTTGAAAAAATTTTGTGACATTCTTTTTTCTGCCTACATGGTAATAGAATAATGAAAGAACTCTTCAAGCATACACAAAAAGTCTGCTAGCTGAGACTCCAATGATTACTGCTGCCATCAGCATCAGCTCTTTGAAGTAGGCTTTGGCTCTTGATCTTGCCTGAAAGCAATCAACCACTTGATTTGCCAGGGAAAAATGTCTACCAAAAACAAGGGGTCGAATTATCAATTGCTGGTGGAGTCAGGAACAGGTGTGGGCGCAATTTCAAGTTTGTATTCCTGGAGGGTGGCACTGGTCTGCCACCTCTAGAACGCAACACGATTTTCAGATCAAGGGCGAAGACGGAAAACCCACTAACCTCTGATTTAACAGCCCATTTAGCTCCTTGTGGAGCTTGTTAACAGGCCAGGAAGGACAAGAAAGGAATTTTGAAAGTTCATTAGTGCACAGCTGTCAGGTTCAAAGTGGCAGAACTTAAAAAAAAATTCAGGAGCTGGGGGAGGTTGTACCAGATTGTGCACTTTACCTTCCATTTGGTTGTTTGGCCACTTTTGTGCTCAGTGAGGTTGCTGCTCCCACCCACCCCCAAGGTGTTGCCTGCTCTCTTTGGCAAGGTAGTGACAGTTCCCATCATGGCTGCCATCTACCTTTGCCACTTGCACTTCAAAGGCAGCTTCCACCTCCTGCTTACACTCTATGCCACTAGTTGTGCGCTAAGCTCACCTTCAGCCCAATTAAGGGATGGACATTAAGATTGGATTGTGTGAGCGATGTGGGGCTGGGACCTGGAAATTATCCAGGTGTTGGGTTCCTGACCCTAAATTATTCTTTTATTCTTTTGCCAGATGCGACCATTACTGGCCAGGCCAGCGTTCATTAACTATCCCTAATTGGCCTCAAGAAGGTAGTGGTGAATCAATCCCTTTATCAGTAATTCTCTAAAATTCAATTTCCATAAACATCACCTTAGCTAGAATTCATCTAATCACTGACTGGAAAAAGTAAATAAATGTGACTGAAAGAGTAAAAGGTAATTGTATAGCCCTTTAAGGACAGGTAAAACATACCTGCCCTTAACCATAAGACATAGGAGCAGAAATTAGGCCATTCGCCTCATCAAGTCTACTCCGCCATTCAATCATGGCTGATAAGTTTCTCAACCCCATTCTCCGGCCTTCTCCCCATAACCTTTGATCCCCTTACCAAACAAAAACCTATCTATCTCAGTCTTAAATACACTCAATGACCTGGCCTCCACAGCCTTCTCTGGCAATGAATTCCATAGACTCACCACTCTCTGGCTAAAGAAGTTTCTCCTCATCTCTGTTCTAAAAGGTCTTCCCTTTAGTCTGAGGCTGTGCCCTCGAGTCCTAGTCTCTCCTACTAATGGAAGCATCTTCCCCACGTCCACTCTGTCCAGGCCTTTCAGTATTCTGTAAGTTTCAATCAGATCCCCCCTCATCCTTCTAAACTCCATCAAGTATAGACACAGAGTCCTCAAATGTTCCTCATATGTTAAGCCTCTCATTACGGGATCGTTCTTGTGAGCCGCCTCTGGACCCTCTCCAGGGCCAGAACATCCTTCCTGAGATACGGGGCCCAAAATTGCTCAATATTCTAAATGTGATCTGACCAGATCCTTATAGAGGCTCAGCAGCACATCCCTACTTTTATATTCTAGTCCTCTCGAAATAAATGCCAACATTGCATTTGCCTTTCTAACTACCAACTCAACCTGCAAGTTAACCTTAAGAGAATCCTGGACTAGGACTCCCAAGTCCCTTTGCACTCCAGATTTCTGAATTCTCTCCCCATTTAGAAAATAGTCCATGCCTCTATTCTTCCTACCAAAGTGCATTTCCCCACAATGTATTCCATCTGACACTTCTTTGCCCATTCTCCTAACCTGTCCAAATCCTTCTGCAGCCTCCCCACCTCCTCAATACTACCTGTCCCTCCACCTATCTTTGTTAACGTAAATACCTGAGAGGCCGTGGCTAACTGAATAATTGTAAGCTATCATTGGTGATGTCAATTTCCTGAACTACAATGACTAGGCCCTCTGTTGTGTGTTAGTTCTCAATGAACTCCTTCATTATTTGGAGACATTTAGTATTTAGTGCACTATTATGAAGGGACAGATTCAGAACTATGCACCTGTCAATAATCACAAACTGTGAGACCCTGTGGTTAGGCCTATGATAAGATTTCAGTGCTGTTAGCTGCCAACTCTACAATCCAGCAATTTAAAATAAGGGACAGAGTTGTATCCCATGTTGGGGTTGGCAGTTTCCTCAATTACTGTCCTCAGGCGTAGAAATTGTTTGCTCAGTATTTCTTGTTTGCACCAGAGCAAGTCTTAAGGGTATCAAAGTAAATTTGGTTCTAATTGAGTCCAGCTTCCCAGAACACTTCTTGCATAGAATTACACTGAAATTGATACAGTAACCTTAGTGTTTGTATATCAAGAGTAATGAGTAATAAAAACAGTTGGTGCCCAAAAATTAAACAAATTTAAGGTCATTAGTAGAAGCTTAATACAAATAAAATGTTGCAAGTAGCTCCATAATTACTTGGAAATCACTTTCTTTATCACCCTTGACATTCAGATTGATACAAGGCACAGCTTTAAAGACAATAATACTTGGGATAGGTTGCAGGATCAAGAAAAATCCAGGTGGATTAACCAAAGCTTCCCTCTATTGATAGAAACTAACAAGATTGCAGAGAAATTGAGCAGGTAAGAAATCATAACAAAAGAGAAACACTGCTTGCTAAATGAAGTAACACGACTGTAAGAAAGATCATCATGAATGAGACTTACTTTCTTAGATTATAATCTGCTATGAGCATAAAATGCATTGCTCCCTTGAAAAAGGTTTGAAAGAAAGGCTACTTCAACAATGCACACACAGTACCTTGCTAGTCTACTGTATATTTTATATGTATTTTCCTTTGAAGTTCAAAGATCGCCATTTATGCATGAATATTTGATTTACTAAAATAAAAATAATGGAGAATACAACGTCCCTTTGCAAGAGATGCTTATTAAACTACATAACAAACCCGGTGATATAATTATAAATCTGTCCTTCCAAACTTGATTGTGCCTGGTGAAATTACTGAGGTTTATAACAGGTGAAATACTCGTGATTACAAATCTGTCACTGGTGATGGGGCCAAGTTGAAAGTGTTGAATGATGAGCTACCACACAAGTATAGGGGAAATGCAAAAGCATACTGGTTTAATTTGAAGTTTTCGTGGAGCACATTAAGTATCAAATCGGGTAAACGGATGTCAATATTGTTTTAACCTGTAGCTGAAATAGGATACCAAAGATTTTTGTTCATTGTGTATAAAATGTAGATACATTCTCCTTTTCATCTCTAAGCTGTTGAAAACTCAAAGTCACAATGTAGTTTTTTTTAGGGGGAGGGGTGAAAAAAATACTTGGGCCTCTTAGATCATTATCATGTTCCAATTTTAACCATAAAAGGCTTTGCCATCTTGAAAATGGCTTAAAATGTAAGCTTCTGTTCTTGTACTTCCTTCAGTTTTGTTTCTGTAGATAGTTGCATTGAGGAACTTTGATGTAAACAAATACCTACAATATTTGGAAAAGAGTTTATAGATATTTCCACCAAATAACAAGAAGCTAAAAATCAAGAAACTGTTCTGATATAATTTATATTACCTAAACGTTTAATGACCAATAGAATTCTTAAATTGTTTTAAGATAGTTTTATTATCAGAAAAGTAATAATGCAGCAATTATTGCAAACACTATGTTTGTAGCACCAAGCCATGGGCTAAGCATTTCAGGAGCTCCTCATTTTTACAACAAGCCCCCAGAAAATCTCTGGAGATTGGCATTATTCAAATGCATGAAAGTGGAGAATCTGTACCACATTTACCTGTAATGACATTGATATCCGGGTATAGGTTTTCAGATAAGCCAACGGCCTTGCTGTCACGCTCAAAAGCTTCTCGAAGCTCTTTCTTAACCGCAGCAGAGCCACAAAGACGATAAAGGCCCACAACCTAGGAACAGAGTCACAGGATGGTAAACTATGACTGCTTTAGGTTTTAAAATGGCACACACTAGATTACAAGTACTTCTTCTAGACCAGCACAGCGATCGCAGGACTTTTAAAATTACGTGCATCAAGCTCCATTTAATATCATCTTGAGCTTCTTGAAGTGTGAAAGCAGGAATAAGGAGCGGTTAAGCAGAGTAGGGTAAGGCAATGGAGTAGGATGACCAGGTTTTCAAAAGTTTGAAAGTCAAAACCGGGACACTTTGAAAAGCCTTGGGAAGGCGGGGCTCTCTAATGATGACATGCTGGGTGACCAATGGCAAGAATCTGGGGGAGGGGTAGATGAAGGCAGGAAGAATAGAAAAGCAGTATGCTATTTAAATGGGGAAAAATTGCAGAACTCGGTGGTACAGAGGGTGTCCTGGTACATGTATCACAAAAAGTTAGTATCCAGGTACAGCAAGTGATTAGGAAGGCAAATGTAATGTTGGTATTTATTGCAGGGGAAATGGAATCTAAATGTAGGGACATTTTACTGCAGCTGTACAGGACACTGGTGAGACCACATCTGGAGTACTCTGTACAGTTTTGGTCTCCTTATTTGAATAAGGATCTAAATGCATTAGCAGTTCAGAAAAGTTTCACTCAACTCATTCTTGAAATAAAGCGCTTATCTTATGAAGAAAGATTGAACAGGTTGGGCCTATACCCATTCGAGTCTAGAAGAATGAGAGGTGATCTTTTTGAAACATTGAGGGAGCACGATCGGTGGATACTAAAAGGATATTTCCTCTTGTGGGGGAGACTAGAACTAGGGTACACAGTTTAAAAATAAGAGGTCTCCCTTTAAGATGGAGATGAGAATTTTTTTCTCTGAGGGAGGGCCCTTAGTCTTTGGAATTCTCTTCCTTGGAAAGCAATGGAGGCTGGGTTACTAAATTTATCCAAGACGGAGTTGGATAGATTTTTGATAGAACAGGAGTCTACGGTTATGTGGGAGCAGACAAGAAAATGGAATTGAGACCACAATCAGATTAGTCACGATCTTATCGAACGGCAGAGCAAGCTCAAACGGCCAAATAGCCTACTTCTGCCCCTAAGTCCCATGTTCTTATGTGATGACATCTCCCAGAATATATCCAGCTGGTAACCTTATTAAGACACCCAATTATTGAAGGCAGCAGTTACGAACCACTGACTTATGGTTCATGACATTTTCACCACATTTTCTTAAAAACAAATCTGAACCATGGTTTCATTTGTCACAAGACCTCAGCCAGAATCTTCTATTACCATTGTGCCTTGCACAATAATGTAAGACCAATCTCTATTTACAAGCTTCATTTATTTTCATTTGCACACTGGGCTCTGGTTTTATCTAGAACCTAGATTTTAAACTAGAAAATATACCTCAAGTGTGGAAGATGTTGTTTGTATGCAGAGCCGCAAGCAGGAAAGCACCCAAACTTTCAATGAGAAGTTTGGTTGAACGTGCCACAGCTGAACGAAATTTCCTGCCACCATATTCAGCACTGGTTGGTGGTTCACTGATGGACGCTGCCTGGCCATCACTTCAAATGTGGCCTGCAGTTGCAGGCACCACTGTCAATCTTCTGTCATGAGCCAGAGGCTGAATCCTTCCTGGCTCCCAAGTGGTCATGAGTTTAATTTATAGGAAATCATGGTGTGGTGAATTACCCCCATGACCTCCTATTAAATGAACCCGAGTCAGTGCCTCCTCCATCGATTCAATTAGCCAGCAGGAGGCAAAGAATCTAAGAATCTTGAGTACAGAAGGAAGCCATTCAGCCCATTATGGTTGTGCAAATTCTTTGAAAGCTATTCAGTTAGTTCACTCTCCTGCACATTTTTCACATTCCAGTAGTTGTTCAATTCTCTCTTAAATGAGATTATTAAATTTACTTCCTCTCAGGCAGTACATTCTAGATCATAACAAGTCGCTGCATAAGATTTCTTCCCATCTTGGCTATGGTCTTTTTGCCTATTACCTTAAGTCTGTGTCCTACAGCTACTTACCAGTCTGTCACTGGAAGTGGTTTCTCCTCATTTAATCTATCAAAACCCCTCCTGATTTTGAGCACCTCAATTAAATTTCCCCTTTGCCTTCTCTGCTCTCAGAAGAACAGAGCTTCTCTAATCTCTCCATGTAACTGAAGTCCCTCATCACTGCTATAATTTCAGTAAAACTCCTTTGCACTCTCTCCAAGGCCTTGACATTCTTCTGTGCTCAGAATTGGACCAAGTGGGGTCTAACCAGTGATTTATAAAGGTTCAGCATAACTTCATACCTCATAATAAACTAATGATGGAAGAGGCCAATAAGAGGCAGTTGCTTTACCCAGCTACTATAAAGCCTGGCATGCAAGTCACACCCTGTTTGATGGCTGCTTGTTCACTGAAAGCCCTTTGGGGCGCAAGATGTGTAACTGGTATGCCCAATTTTACTGTAGATGTGAACACAAATACCAGTTGGATACTGAAGATAACAGCAAACCTCTTGGAGCTGTGCTGGCAATGTTACAAAAATAACAAGAGCAAATCCTATAGTGGTGAAGATTGAGGGAGTCCCAAGTTTCAGCACAAATGTAGTAACTGCAGCCATAGTTTATTCCCTCCCCGCAGGAACATACACCTCTGCTCTGATTGGCCATTCTCTCAGGATGCTCTGGCAAACTGTATGTAAGTAAATGGGACGTGAGGGGTGGGGTGGTGCCTCAGTGGAGCTGAACACCCAGACATTTGAACAATTTGGAGAAAATTGTTGGAACTCCGGGACGATTAGTGAGACGTCTGATCACCCTACAATGGAGAGGTACTAACAAAATTGTGTAAAGATCATAAAATCATCGGTCAGTATTCATTTCTATTCACCTATAAGCACTATACATTTCCAGATGATAAATATTCCTGAGTTCTAACTGCAACTCTATCTTTTTCAATGGAAGTGCAGCATTAATCATGATAGAGGGATGAACAGCAAAGCAATATTTAAGAAATAGGTTTTCTGGAAGCTATAAATGCACCTTGAACCACACTTTCTAATTTCCTTTTCCCCTGTCTTTCTAATTTCTCCAGTCATACACTAAAAGAGAAAGTAAGGTGCGCTAATTTAAAAAGGCAGTTTTCCAGGCCAAGGAAATAGATAGTCTTTTCACCTGCATAACCAAATTTTATTTACCTGAATTGATTCAGTGTTGTCTCCTTCAACGGTAGCCAAAAGTGCCATAAACTAATGATTTATATTACTTAAAATGTCAACTCAACTGCTAAGCTGAGGGCAGGGTGCCAGTCTAACTTTCCTGTAAAATATGGCTACGATTTGTGCCCCGATGCTACAACCATCACTATTTGTCCTTTTAGTCTAGGTCACAGAAAAGGAATTCATAACCACACAACTTCTGTAAGTTCCATCGACTCTGCACCTGGAAATGAGTGGACCATACCTTTAAAAGACTCTGCCCTTGATCCGCTTACAGCAGGATCAAGCAATAAATTAAAATTCACAAGGATTAAATTTGGCAAAGTCCACCACTAAAATCAAGAATGAGGGAAAGGAAAAAGCTTAGGAATGTAGGGGTCATCCAAAAGTTCTCTTCTATGCTACTTGGATCCTGTACAACAAAGCATCCCTCTAGAGCTTTGCTTGCCAATTGCCATTCAAGGTCATGACGACCCTGATCATAAGGCTAGTCATTCTCATTCTCACGAGTACAATGCAATGTTTAAAATAATTTTCAGAAAGGGGTCATTTTTTCCTACATACATAATTAACAAGCCATAAACTGTCTGACTTAAGTTTCACCACATTTGGCTAGCAGCAACGCAGCAATCCACAAAATGAGTGCTTGCTGCCAGAAGGCCAAGTCCATGTCATGATGTACACACATTCTCTAGATTTTTCACCCAGCTATTAGAGGAGGTGGTGTGGATGCCAAAGGCTCAGAAACTTACAAAGCTTCTCAATTTTTTTTTTCAATCATTTATAGAATGGGAGTATTGCTGGCTGGCCAGCATTCATTGCCCACCCCTAATTGCCCGTAAGGAGGCGGTGGTGAGCCACCAGTTGTCTAAAATAAATATCCACTCAAACATGAACTCATTTTCAGTTGATAGATTGCTTAGCTATGCCCAAACGCCAGGTCAGTCATGATCTTAACCGAAGTGTGGAGCAGACTCAAAAGGCCAAATGGCCTACTCCTCCTCCTAGGTTCTATGTTCCTATATACAGCTCAGGTCATTTGTTATGAAGGCAGCTCACGTATCAATGATAATCAGTGCAAACAATGGAGAACTGCAGGCACTGGAGGCAAAAAATCATGTAGAGACCCTAGAGAAATACTTCCACCTATTGAAGAGTAAGTCTACTTTAATAGCAAACTCAACCAAGTTTTTTTTTAAAAAGCACTGGTTGAAAAAAATGACTAAATATTGCTTCAATACAAATACTCTTTCCCAATTATTTTCTTTGGAATGAGTGCTTTTTATATTTAAAGGGGAAGGCAGTTTACTTTTTGTTCAAATTACATTCCTTTTTTATTAAAGATAATCAGTCTCAAAGTGATCCCTCATTTAAATGGTCTCCTTCTTAGCCATAAAACTATTATGTTTGTTCTGCTAGGGTACTGTAATAATATCATTTATAGGGAAGCAGCCTTAATATCCTGGAGCGCTGCCAACTGCAAACAGTAGACATGCAATCTCAAACCAACTGTATTGCTCCAGAAGCAGACAAATTCAGAAAAACCACCCAACAACCTTGGAACGCATTCACTAAGAATCATATAACAAAGTGGCATCAAAAGAAAACAAATTACTTAATGTTTGACTCATGTCATAGTGGACTACGGACAGTAATTCCAAAACTGTTGAACATTTGCTAGAAAATAGTTCTTAAAAATCAATAATATGTTTGGAGGCAATTTTTGTGTATTTAAATGTACACATTTACTAAAAAGAACAATAGAATAAAAAAACATAGGAACAAGAATAGGCCATTCACCTCCCCAAGCCGGTTCTGCCATTTAATTACATCTTAGCTGATGCATGCCTCAACCACTTTTACCCACCTTGGTTCCATATGCTTTCATGCCCTTACCTAATAAACATCTATTATGGCTGAGTGCTATATTGCTGAGTATTTACTATAGATGGCAAAGTAGAGAGTGAACTTGGTAAGCAAACTTCAGAAAAATATAAAAATAATAGAGGGGGGGCTTCAATTACCCCAAAATAGATTGGGGTAAAAAGTGTAAAGAACAAGGAGGGTGGTGAATTCTTACTGGGCAGACACAAACTTTCTTAATCAGTATGCTTCTGGCACAAGCAAGGAAGCAGTGCTGGATCTTGTTTTACAGAATGAAGTTGATAAAGTGGAGTGTGTTGCAGCTGGAGAACATCAGTGTAATTGTGATCATAACATAGTTAGGTTTCAAATAGTCACAAAAGGGGACAAGAAAAGACAAAGGTGAGAATACCCAACCGTTCGGGGGCCAATTTCAGTGATTTGAGAAGGGATCTACCTGGAAGTGGCTGGACAGGAATATATTTGCATTGGAGACGGAACAAAAAAGTTTGACTAATTTGGTCCCTGGGATAAGGGGGTTGTCCTATGATGAGGCTGAACAAATTTGGCTTATATTCTCTGGAGTTTAGAAGAATAAGAGGTGATCTCATATGAACCTACAAAATTCTGAAGGGGCTTGATAGGGTAGATGTTGAGAGATTGTTTACGCTGGTCAGGGAATCTAAAACATGAGGGCACAGGCTCAGGATAAGGGGTGGATCATTTAGGACTGAGATGAGGAGAAATTTCTTCACTCAGAGAATTATGAATCTTTGGAATTCTCTACCCCAGAGGGCTGTGGATGCTCCATCATTGAATATATTTAAGGTTCGGATAGACAGACTTTTGGTCTCTCTGGGAATTAAGGAATACAGGGAGCAGGCAGGAAAATGGAACTGAAGTCCAAGATCAGCCATGATCATACTGAATGGTGGAGCAGGCTAGATGGGCTGTGTGGTCTACTCCTGCTCCTATATCTTATATGCATAATACAGCAAATGAGTAATGGCAGGACGAGGCAGTGGCATAGTGGTATTGTCACTGGACTAGTAATCCAGAGACCCAGGGTAATCTTCTGGGGACCCAGGTTCGAATCCCACCACAGCAGATGGTGAAATTTGAACTCAATAAAAAAAATCTGGAATCGAAGTCTAATGATGACCATGAAAATCACTATCAATTGTCAGGTTCCTTACCAGACCCACAGTTGACCCTTAAATGCAAGGGCAATTAGGGACGGGCAATAAATGCTGGCCCATGAACGAATTTAAAAAAAGAGGAAACATGATGTGTCCAAGGCTCCCTGATGAGTTTGACAAAAATTAGGTGCAGATCACAACAGTGTGTTCAGGGGGAATTGAGAAAGGATACAAGAGGGGCAACAAGATTATAAGAAATGAACATAAAAGGGAACCCAAAAGTCTTTTATAAAAACATATATACAGGAAATCTTCTTGTAGAGGCAGAGGACATGACTAAGGTACTGACTTTGCATCTGTCTTCACAAGAGGATAAAGTTAATGTTGCAGATGGAGGAGAAGAGATACTGAGCAGGATAAAAATAGTAACCAAACAAGTTGGCAAAGATAACAAGTCACCCAGTCCAGATGGGATGCATCCAAGTGAGAGGGATGCTACTGTGGAGATAGCAGAAGCTCTGGTCACAATCGTTCAATACTCCTTGAAATGGAATTAATGTTAGGGGACTGGAGGACTGCAATTGGAAAAAGAAAGTGGAATAAATTACAGCCCTATAAGTCTAACACAAGTGGTGGAAAACTCATTAGAGACAGAACAAACCTAATTCTCACTTAAAGAAACGTGAGTTGCTTAGTGACAACTGGCATGGATTTGTTAAAGGTAAATCATATCTGACTAACCTGATGAAGTAACAAAGTTGATGAAGGTCATGCAGTGGATACATGTATGGACTTTCAAAAGGCATTTGATAGAAAGTAAAATCTCCACTTTCAACATTCCAGAAAAGGGACCATTCCCTCCACGACATCCTAATCCATTCCTCAATCAACCCTCGCACTCTCACCCTTCCTTAAGGCCCCAACCGTGCAAGTGCAGGAGATGCAATATCTGTCCTTTCACATCCTCCCTCTTCACTGTCCAAGGATCCAAATACTCCTAAGGAAAACAGCAATTTACTTGTACTTCTTTCAATTTAGTATACTGCATTTACTGCTCAATGTGATTTCCTCTACATTGGGGAGACTAAAAGCTGACTGGGTGATCACTTTGTGGAAGACCACAATTCAATCAGCAAGCATGACCCTGAGCATCCGGTTGCTTGTCATTTTAATTCTCCACCCAGCCACCATGCCAACCTTTCTGTCCATGTTCCAGTGAAGCTCAACACTAGCTTGAGGAACAGTGCCTCATCTTTTAACTCTATACTCTACAGTCTTCTGGGCTCAACACTGAATTCAACAGTTTTAGATCATAATCTCTGCCTTCATCTCGTTCTGTGTTTTCTCCTTTTTTCATTTTGCTGGATCTGTCTCATTTTGTGTCATTGATTTATCCCTTCGTGTTGCATTCAGATGGTGCTTATGTAGCCATTCACGCCGCACTTGGACACAAACTTTGGTTTCTTCGTGATACTTAATGCCACTCTCTTTGGCTGCTGCATCATGAAAGATTTGGGGTTTTTAAAAATGTATTTACAGGACGTGGGTACGGCTGGCTAGGCCAGCATTTACTGCCCATCACTAATTGCCTTTGAGAAGGTGCTGGCGAGCTGCCTTCTTAAGCTGCTGCAGTCCCTGTGGTGTAGGTACACTCTCAGTGCTGTTAGGGAGAGAGTTCCAGAATTTTGACCCAGCGACGGTGAAGGGACGGCAATATATTTCCAGGTTAGGATGGGGAGTGGCTTAGAGGGGAACTTCCAGATGGTAATGTTCCCATAAGAACAAGGAGCAGGGGTAGGTCACTTGGCCCATAGGGCCTGCTCTGCCATTTAATAAAATCATGGCTGATATGAATGTAATCTCAACCCCACATTCCTGCCTAGTCCCGATAACCTTTCACTCTGTTGTTAATCAAAAATCTATCTAGCTCTGCCTTAAAAATATTCAAGGGACTCTGCTTCCACTGCCTCTTGAGAAAGCGAGTTCCAAAGACTCTCAGCCCTAAGAGAAAAATTTTCTCATCTGTCTTAAATGAGCAACCCCTTATTTTTAAACAGTGACCCTAGTTCTTGATTCTCCCAAAAGAGGAAACATCCTCTCCACAAACACCCTGTCAAGACACCCCTCAGGATCTGAAAGGTTTCAATTAAGTCGCCTTTACTCTTCTAAATTCCAGCCTTTCCTCAAAAAACAACCCTCCCATTCCTAGTATTAGCCTTGTCAACCTTCTTTGAATTGCTTCTAACGCATTTACATCTTTCTTTAAATGAGACCAGTACTGTACACAATACTCCAGATGTGGTCTCGCCAATGCTCTGTACAACTGAAGCATAACCTCCCTTTTGTAATCAATTCTCCTCACGATAAACGATAACGTTCTATTCACTTTCCTGATAACCTGCTGTACCTGCATACTAACCTTTTGTGAAGCATGCACGAGGACACCCAGATCCCTCTGAATCTCAGAGCTCTGCAATCCCTCACCATTTAGATAAGAAGCTTTTTTATTCTTCCTGCCAAAGTGAATGATTTCACATTTGCCCACATTATACTCCATTTGCCAGATCTTTGCCTACGCACTTAACCTACCTATGTCACTGTGTAGCCTCCTTATGTCCTCTTCACAATTTATTTTCCTACCTATCTTTGTGTCATCAGCAAATTTAACAACCATTCCTTTGGTCCTTTCATCCAAGTCATTCATATAAATTACAAAAGCTTGAGGCCCCAGCACCGATCCATGTGGCACACCACTCGCCACATCCTGCCAACCAGAAAAAGACCCATTTATTCTTGTTAGCTAGCCAATCTTCTATCCATGCCAATGTTACCCCTTACACCATGGGCTTTAATTTTCTGCAATAACCTTTGACACAGCAAAATGCCTTCAAATGTCTTCTGGTACATCCACCTGCTCCCCTTTAATCACAGCACATGGCTCCTTCAAAGATCTCCGATAAATTCGTTAAATGTGATTTCCCTTTCACAAAACCATGTTGACTCTGTCTGATTGCCTTGAATTTTTCTAAATGCCCTATAACATTTTTAATAATAGCGTCCAAAATTTTCCCTATGACAGATGTTAGGCTAACTGACCTATAGTTTGCTTTCTGTCTCCTTTCCTTTTTGACTGAAGACGTTTTATTTGCTATTTTCCAATCTAATGGAACCTTCACTGAATCTAGGGACTTTTTGAAAATTAAACCCAGTGCATCAACTCCCACTAGCCAATTCTTTCAAGACCTTAGAGTGAAGTCCATCTGAACCTGAGGATTTGTCAGTCCGCAACAATGATTGGCAACCAGCCCAACAATTTGCTCAATACCACTTCCCTGGTGATTGTAATTTTCCCAAGTTCCTCCCTCCCCTCCATTTCCTGATTTGCAGCTATTTCTGGGATGTTACTTGTATCCTCTATTGTGAAGACCAAAGCAAAATATCTGTTTAATTAATCCATCTCCCTATTTTGCATTATCAATTCCCCAAGTGTACTTTCTACAGGATCAATGCTCATTTTGTTAACTCTTTTCTTATTTAAATATTTATAGAAACTCTTACTATCCATCTTTATATCACTAGCTTTCTCTCATACTCTAAATTTTCCCTTTTTAATCTTTTTGCCATTCTTTGCTGTTCTTTATATTCTTTCCAATCTTCTGACCTGCCACCCATCTTTGCATAACTATATATTTTTTCTTTTAGTTCGATACCGTCTTTAACTTTTCTAGTTAACCATGGATGGTGAACTCTCCCCTTGGGATTTTTCTCTCACATTGGAAAGTATATATTCTGTGTATTCTGAAATATCCCTTTAAATTTCTCCCACAGAAGCTCTATTGAACTGTCCTTTAACATCTTTTGTTAGTTCACTTTAGCTAGCTCTGCTTTCATGCTCTCATAATTGCCCTTAAGTTTAAAATACTAATCTTGGACATACTCATTTTTCTCTCTCAAAATGAATGTAAAATTGAATCATTATGATCACTGCTACCTAGGGGTGCTCTCACTAGGAGGTTATGAATTAATCCTCTTTCTTTGCTCAATACCAGGTCTTAAATAACCTGCTCTCTGGCTGGCTAAAGAACACGCTGTTCTAAAAAAAACTATCCTGTAAACATTCTATGAACTCCTCATCTACACTACCTTTGCCCATCTGATTTTTCCAGTCAAAATGTAGATTAAAATCCCCAACAATTATTGCTGTACCTTTCTGGCACGCTCCCATTATCTCTTCTTTTAGACTCTTGTCCTACTGTGTAGTTACAATTAAGGGGCCGACACACCACTCCCACAAGTGACTTCTTGCTTTTATCATTCCTAATCTCAACACAAACCGCTTCTACATCCTGGTTTCCTAAACTTAGGTCATCCCTCTCTAATGTGCTAATACCATCATTAATTAACAGAGCCACCCCTCCACCTTTTCCTAGCTTTCTGTCCTTCCTAAATATCTCATGCCCTTCAATATTCAGGCCCCAATCTATGTCATCTTGTAGCCATGTATCTGTATTGAGTATCAATTCATACTTATCGATTTCTATTTGCACTATCAGTTCACCTGTTTTGTTTCAAATGTTATGTGCATTTAGATGCAGAGCCTTTAGTTTTGTCCTTTTATTATTTTTGTAGCATCTAGCCTTATCTGATTTACTTTAAGATTTGTACTCTGTCCCTTCCTGTCACAGTCTGTTTATAATTTCCCATATTAATACTTGTCTCTCTTGCCTTGTCTCTATTCTTTGGTTACCACATCTTCCCAAATTTGATCCCATGTCCCCACTATTAAGTTTAAAACCCTCTCTACTTTCCTAGATAGGCAGCTTGCAAGGACACCAGCCCCAGATTGGTTCAGGTGTAGACTGTTCCAGCTAATTTTTCTAGCTATTTTTGTTTTTGTTACGGTTCAGGTGAAGACTGTCCCAACAGTACAGATCCCACTTTCCCTAATACTGGTGCCAGTGCCCCACAAACCAGGACGCCCTTCTCCTACACCAGTCTTTGAGCCATGCATTAATTTCTCTGATCTTATATGTCCTATGCCAATTTGCACGTTGCTCAAGTAATAATCCAGAAATTATTACTTTTCAGGCTCTGCTTCTTAATTTGGTGCCTAGCTTGTCATACTGACTATGCAGAGCCTCCTTCCTCATCCTGCCCATGTCACTGGTACCTAGGTGGACCATGACCACTGGATCCACCCCTCCCATTGCAAGTTTCTCTCTAGCCCTGAGCAGATGTCCCGATGCATGCAGGTAACTTGCCCCCTCCATGATGTGTCGCAGAGTCTGCAGCTCAGCCCTCAGCTCAACGACTGAGCCGAAGTTCCTCAAGCCGCAAACATTTACTGCAGAAGTGCTTGCCCTGGATCACAATGTTATCCTGGAGCTCCCACATGTTACAGCTTTGACAAATCACCTGTCCTGCCATCCTTAATGTATTTTAAATAACTATTTAATTATATTAATCACTTATTTATGTTGCTTTCTTATATATTTTATTAACTTTACCACCAAATTATGTACTATTTTAAACCTTAGGGATAGAATAGAACTTACCCACTTAACAGATACTCACCAAACAGCTAGCTCTTTTCCCTGTAGTACAGCAAGAACCAATTTCTATGGGGTGAGAAAGATAGAAAGAGGAAACGAACAATTCCTTCTCCTCTTTCACCAAACTCCAAGTCTTCATTCAGTTAGTCAGTTGCACTCCGTTTGCCAAGGCTGCTCTTATCCTTCTAGATGGTAGCAGCTGTGGAGAGACTTGAACTGCTCCCTTCAACTTAGAGCATTATGACCCACTGAGCTCAAACTGCTTTTGGTCTGTGTATGTCTTTGTGTGTGTGTTTATTTGTGTGTTTGTGTTTTTGTGTGTGTGTGTGTGTGTGTGTGTGTGTGTGTGTGCGCACATGCGTGTGTGTGCACGCGTGTGTGCGCACGCATGTGTGCGCATGCATGCGCCTGTCTGTCTGTGTGTGTCTGTGTCTGGCACTAGCCGAAGGTACTGCCGAAGAAACCTTATTGAATTTCTGCAGTGCACCTTGTAGATGGTACACACAGCTTTGACACACTGTTTTGATAGAACAAGTGAGGAGAGGAGCTATTTTTTCCTCACAAAAAAGTCTCACATTTAAATCATTGGGAAAAGAACTAGAAGGAAAACGAGGAGAATTTTTTCTCACAGCGGAATTGCATCAGATGCTACTAAACATCGGTTTAGAGCTTCCCTTTTGTTCTTCCTGCCCCCTCCTCGCTTCCGCTGGCTTAAAAACTCTTACATTTATTTCTAAAGTTGTGATGAAAGGTCATCAACCTGATATATTAACTTTGTTTTTTCTCTCCACAGATGCTGCCTGGCCTGTTAAAAAATTTCCAGCATTTTTGCTTTAATTTCAGATTTCCAACATCCACCATATTTTGCTTTTGATATAAAGTACCTTAGAGCAAATAAATTTGGCAAACAGAAGCCCATGGTATTAAAGAGATGGTGGTAACGTGGCTATAGAATTGGCTAAGGGATAGTTGGCAGAGAGTAGTGGTGAATGGATGTGTGTGGGACTGGAGTGAAGTATGTAGGGGTCAGTATTATAACCACTATTTTCTAAATAAAATGGTGTATATATAGGGAGCACAATTTCAATGTTTGCAGATGCCACAAAGCTTTGTAACACAGTAACTCAAACAGAAGTAGTATAGTTCAGAAACAAAAATAAAAATAGCTGGAAAAACTCAGCAGGTCTGACAGCATCTGCGGAGATGAATACAGTTAATGTTTCGAGTCCATATGACTCTTCATCAGAACAGGTTTGTGAAATGGGCACAGGCATTTAAATGTAAATAAGTGTGAAGTGGGAGATCTTTGAGAGACCACATAAATCTAAATAGTACTATCCTGAGAGGAGTGAAAGAGCAAGGGGGCCTGAGAGCGCATTTTCACATGTCTTTGAATGCAAGAATACGAAAGCACATGGGATAACTGTTTTGGAATTAGGGGCATTAAATACAAAGAAAGAAAGTCATGCAAAACCTTTATAAATCACTTGTTTAGACCCCAGCTGGATTCTTGTACACAATTCTGGGAACGGGCACGTTAGGGAGGATAGCAAGGCCTGGGAGAGAGTACAGGGGAGGCTTACTACAATTATACCAGAGATGAGAACTTCAGTTATATGGGGAGACTGGAGAAACTGGAAAGGCTAAGAGGAGAACTAATGGGTATATTCAAAATTATGAGAGGTTTTGACAGAGCAAGTGAGGAAAGGAGCTATTTTCTCTCAGAAGGTAACCATAAGTCTCAGGTTTGGATCATCGGGAAAAGAACTAGAGGGAAAATGAGGAGAATTTTTTCTCACAAGGGAAATGCACCAGCTGAAAGGGTAGTGGAAGCACATTCCTTAGGAACTTCCAAAAACCAACTGGGCATATATTTGAAGATCAATTTGCAGGGTTACTTGGGAAAAGCTGGGTGTTGAACTAAATTGCAGTTCTTTCAAAAAGATGATGCACAGGCCTGATAAATCAAATGGTCACCTACTGGGCTGTAAGAATTTATTCTATCTGGACCTTAACTCTATTTACCCAGCTTGATCCATATCCTTGTTGCTTTTGACAATAAAAGTCCATCAATCTCAGTTCTGATTCAGTACGCACAGGCTTTTGGGAGAAAGACAGTTCGGTATTTCTACTTTCCCCTTGTGAAAAATTGTTTCCTGAATTTGATCCTGCAATTTGAGAGCCTCCTCTTACATAAAACTGGCCAGTTGTGGACCCCCATTGGGAATCCCAGTGTAACTAGCTTTCACCGTAGGATATTTGTTAATTGGGAAATGGTAGTTTTTAAAAAAAAGTGAATGATAAGCTTCTGCAATTTACTTGTTCTTTATTGGTGAAAACAATCTGAAGTGCTTTTAATTTTCATGTTTAGTCAATTGGATGCCTCATGATTGAACTAACAAATCCTTCTTTCAGCCAAACAGTAAGTTTTGCTGTTCAGACTTCTGTACGATAACAACCCAGTAAAAAGCAGTCAGCATGCATTTAGGATGGAAGGTCTGAGTGACCAAACCTCTTGGCTTTAAAGAAATGACAA
Organism: Carcharodon carcharias; assembly: GCF_017639515.1. Taxonomy (NCBI): domain Eukaryota; kingdom Metazoa; phylum Chordata; class Chondrichthyes; order Lamniformes; family Lamnidae; genus Carcharodon; species Carcharodon carcharias. The sequence goes on from NC_054482.1 coordinate 115,086,195, forward strand.
CCCAAATAGACTGTAAAAAGCCACTGAATGTAGTTAATCTAAAAACTTCTAAGACACATGTTCACATGAAAAGGCCCAGGATCCAATGTTGACGCAGGAGATGGATAAGAAATTATCTGAAAAGTAGATAGCAATGAGTACAAGACATATGTCAAAATGAGGAAAGGGATAAGGTACTAAGTGAAGGCTAAGGATAACTACCATTTCTACGTAAATAACTTACAATCAGAAACTCAATTCTAAGTGGTCAAATTTGTAAATAATGCTGAACTAGAAGGGACAGTGAAATTGGAGAAGGCAGCTCATAAATTAGAAATTTTATCCAACACATTCTAAGTGGGCAGAGCCAGAGCAAGTAAAATTTAATGACTTAGGAAGAAAAAAAAATTAAATGACCCACATACATCATGAAGGAGTTGAAATAACTAATGCAAGAGTTTTAGTAGTCTCGATGGTCAGGAGATCTAAACAATATAAAAGTAATAACCAAAGCCAGTAGAATGTTGCAGAACAAGTCAGGCAAAGTTGTGACCAAACTGCACGTCCTCTGATTAGGCTGCACCCTGAGTACTGCACACATTTTCAACCAACAGGACTGGAAAAGATATTGAAATATTGGAGTAGTGCAGAGAGTCAATAATAATAGATAAAAACAAAAAAACTGCGGATGCTGGAAATCCAAAACAAAAACAGAATTACTTGGAAAAACTCAGCAGGTCTGGCAGCATCGGCGGAGAAGAAAAGAGTTGACGTTTCGAGTCCTCATGACCCTTCAACAGAACGAGTCAATAAACTGACTTCCAACACCAAATGTTCAGAGTAAAAACAGACAAACTGGGCATTTTGCATCTTGGAAAGGAGGCATTTGATAGACTATCTAACTATTAATTAGGACAAGAGGACATAAAATAAAACAAGTAGGTGATATATTTAGGACTCAAATTGCACTTTATACAACCTGCCAATGCCTCAAGTCCAAATTAATTTAGCATAACATCTCCTTATCTTAAATTGCATATATACTACAAACTGTTACATATTGATGATTTGCATCACCCAAGAAAAGTCACATAAAATGTGACCTATCACTCGCTGCTACATACTTTTTATACTCCAAAAAAAAGGTAACTTTACAGAGGGGTGTGCTGTACTAATCAGAGTAGTGAAGGTCACCACCACCATCCTTTAAATAATATGCCATATCTTTAGTCACGAATGAATGAAGCATTATTTATGCTTTATTTATTTTTATTTGCACAGCAGTGAATTCCCCCCTTTTGAAAAAAAGCATGACAACTCAAAAGGACTCCGTTACACTAGTATAGATATCATTGTTCAGGCATTGTAAGGATGAATGTTAAGATTGTCCTGCGGCCATAATCTCACCTGCATGCAACAACTTCTTCACAGAAGAAATAAAATGCCAGGCACCTAGTTCCAAACATGACAAAAGGTAGAACAACTGTCTATCCTCCTTCATGCCTCTTTTCTCCTAAGGAATTGTAACATTGTGTAAAACAAGACAAATCTCACCTTACTTTACAGGGCTGTATGCCTTCAATATTCCATAGGCAAGTGACAGATTAGCTTCCCTGGGTACAAAAGCAATTTGCGCATTCATTTCCAGCACAACTTGGGGACAAAAAACACCCATTTTTGTGCTGTTGAGAAAATCAAACAGTCCTGTGGTATGACATATGTTGATTTTCCTAATCTGTAAATTTGCAGTTTTTCAGAAGGCACCAGGAACTTAGAATCATGCAACACAGAAGGCCATTCAACCCAACATGTCTGTACTGACTCAAAAACAGAAACAGAAATACCTGGAAAAACTCAGCAGGTCTGGCAGCATCGGCGGAGGAGAGCACAGTTGACGTTTCGAGTCCTCATGAGGACTCGAAACGTCAACTGTGCTCTCCCCCGCCGATGCTGCCAGACCTGCTGAGTTTTTCCAGGTATTGCTGTTTCTGTTTTTGTTTTGGATTTCCAGCATCCGCCGTTTTTTGCTTTTATGTCTGTACTGACTCTTTGAAAGAGCTATCCAATTAGTCCCACGCGCCTGTTTTATCAAATTACTCCATAAATTTACCCTTTTCAAGTATTCATCCAGTTTCCTTTTGAAGTTACTATTGAATCTGCTTCCACAACCCTTTCAGATTATTATAACTTCCTGCATTTAAAAAAAGGGTCTAATTTCCCTGGTGGTTTCTTAAATCTGTGACCTCTGGTTACTAACCCTCCTGCAAGTAGGAATGTTTCTTGCCGCGACTCAATCAAAGCCCCTCAAGTTTTACATATCTCTATTAAAAATTTCCCTTAGCCTTCTCTGCTCCAAGGAGAACAATCCCAAAACTTGCATTATACAGCATCTTTCACGTCCTCAGGATGTCCCAAAGCATTACATCGCTAATTAAGTATTTTTGAAGCGTAATGTTACAATGTAGTGAAATGCAGCAACCAACTTGCACACAGTAGTACCACTCGAGCAGCAATTTTGTTTTTAAAAAAATGCAGCATTGGTTGGTTGAAGGATGCACATCAGCCAGGATACCAGGAGAACTCCCAGGCTTATTTGAAAAATGCTATGGGATTTTTTGCATCACCCCATACGGCTGATGTTTAACATTTTATCCAACAGATTTTGCCTCCGACAGTACAGCGTACTCTCAATACTACACAGGTTTACCAGCCTTGATCATGTACTCTATCTTCTGGGATGGCCCATAAATCTACAAATCTTTTGAGCGTACAGAATCTATAACATACGTCATGGTAAAAATAGAACTATCATTTAAAAATGGACTATGGACTTACCTGGCAGCCTCGCTTTTCTATTTCCACAATACATTTGTGCATCAATAATGGCACGCTCAAGCCCGTATTTTCCTTCTCAACTATTTTCCGTGCCTCAACACCAAACATCACTGGTTCCCGCTCTCCATCTGGACTGTCCAATGAATTTTCCCACTGCTCCATCAGAGTCAGTTTCACATAAATGAGCCCTCTGGGTTCGAGTTTTACTGCAAGCTGATGCATCTTGGAAACCCTGAAGAGCGTCGGCAGCACAACAGTGCCATGGCAGCAAACACGGTTTCGACGAGGCGTTGGCTCCCAGCTGAAAACAACCAGCTTGAGATGCTGTGCATTCTCTAGTTCAATATTAAATGTGTGGTCCATATCCAAAAATGTGGTTCTGCAGGTCAATAAGGCTGTCCTGGCTTTGTTGACTGAATCTACTTGTATGGCACAGAATACATCTCTAGAATCAATTCTTGGTGGCTTTAAATCCTCAGCACCGTAAAAATGCACACTCATTAGTCCTGAAATATATTGAGAACACTTAGGCTGATCCACAAAGCTGTAATGCCGGAAAGCATCAATATCAATTTCTGTACTGTGTGTTTTGTGCGAGGTTGCAATGTTCCCCTTTGCAGGTTTGCTTTCACAGGAGTGCTTACCCGATTTAGCTACGAGTTCTGGTGAATCTCCATCACTAAGGTAACCACCCTTACTGGCTGATTTGGAGTTTGCTGAACTTTTTTTCTTGTAGTTCTGTGATACAACACTTGAATCCAGATGATAACGACTGATGACATTCCTACTGGCAGCATTGGTCACAATTCCAGGAGACAAGGAAGAACCATGGTTGCCTTTGGATGACAAATTGTGATTATCATTGCAGTTATGGTTTGAAGTCCCTTTAACACTCAATTTTCTGCTGAGTTCAGGAAGTTTTTTCATTTTCATCGAAAGCTTCCTCACAGTTCGTGGAGATTTTATCTTTTCTGGAAAGGACCAATTAATTGTAGTCCCCTTTTTCAAAGGGTTGGGGCTGGATGGCGGAGAAAACTCAGTTGTTGTTGCTGCTGTCGCTACTACTGCTACTGCACAGACAGGACCATTGGAAGGATCAGTGGCAGCTACTAAAACCAAAATTAATGAAGATTATATTAAACTCAATTCAAACAGTATTGCGAATCTTTGAAACACTAAAAAGTTTAACTAAAACTTAATCAACAAAATTTTACCAATGTCAATTGCAAATATGTTATTAAAAGTAAAGCTGGCAATAGTTTGTATATCTAATAAGTGGATGAGTCATATAGTCCAAGTACAATCCCCAGGCTGTATGGTGTTGTTCAGTGGCAGTAAGGGTACTGCAATTAGCTTTTGTATCCATGGGTTTGGTGGTGATTGTGGGGCGGTGGGGGGAGGTGGAAAAAGAGGTGGAAGGAAAATACTGAAGGTGGCATGTACTCCTGATCCCATTGGTCTTTACTGGGACTGTGAATTGGGGCAGGATCTGGCAAATTTTTAAAAAATAATCCTCTCATGTTTGATTAATTTAACTGAATTTTTGATGAACAGAGAAAGTTGAAGGGAATTCAATGGATATTGTCCATCTGAAGTTAAAAAAGTGTTTGACAAGTAATACAAAAGGTTGATTAACAAAATTGAGGCTTATGGAATAGGAGGTGTCAGCTTGAGTAAAAAATTAGCTTAAGAGCAGGAAACTAAGTCGTGGTAAATGGTTGTTTTTTTAATCTGGAGCATTGTAGGCAGTGGTGCTCTCTAAGGGTCAGGGCTAGGACCATTGCTTTTATTGATACATGGGATATTGGAATAATAGTAAAATTTCAAAACTTGCCGACGATACAAAACTTGGAGGTGTGACAGACCTGAATGGACTGCAACAGGTTACATAGATAGGTTAGCAGAATGGGCAGACAAGCGGCAGATGGGAGTTAATACAGATAAGTGAGAGATGATGCCTTTTGTCAAAAGGGATAAGGAAAGGCAAAGTCTTAATGACACAGTTCTAAAGAGTGTGCAGGGGCATAGGGACCTGGGGGCTCATGTGTATAGATCTTTGAAGGTGGCAGGACATATTAAGAGAGTAGTTAGCAAAGAATATGGAATCTTGGGTTTCATAAATTATGTACAAAAGCAGGTAACTTATACACTGAGCCATTATGAAACTCTGGTTAGGTCACAGAGGTATTGCATCCATTCTGGTCACCATGCTTTAGGAAGGGTGCGAGGATCCTTGAGAGGGTGCACAGGAGATTTACCAGAATGGTTCCAGGGATGGAGGATTTTAGCGACAAGGTTAGGTTGAAGATGGGGTTCTTCTCCTTGCAGCAAAGGAGATTGATGGGAGATTTGACAAGCTTAAGACAGGTTTAGATAAGGTAGACAAAGGAGAGTGGTTCCCATTAACTGGAGGTGCAAGCACTAGGGGAGACAGATTTAAGGTTTTGGGCAAAAGATGTAGGGGAGATGTGTGAAAGAATTTTTTTAAATGCAAGTAGTAGTGATCTGGAACTTGCTGCCCATGAGGGCAGAAGAAGCAAAAACTATGAATGAGTTCAAAAGAAAATTGGATGGGCATGCAGGGAAATAAACTTGTAGGGCTATGGGGAAAGAGCAGGGGAACAGGGCTGACTGGATTGCTCTACAGAGAGCCAGCATGGGCTTGATAGACCAAAAGTCTCACGCATAATGACAGTAATTTAAGCATGACATCAGAATGTATTAGGTGCTCATATAACAGTACCCCAGAAAGTTGTCAATGTTTTCAGCAGAGTGGGGAAGGAATCCCCAAAACAAACATATCATAATTTGTCTGTTATTAATTAGAATGATTCAGAACAATCTCCTCTGTGAAAAGAATCTTCAACTTTTGAATTATTTTCCTTTTAAATTGAGTAAAAAGATTGATTCTCACTGCACGTTTTAATATATCAACTGTTCAATAGACACCTCATGCAAGAGGCTACAGAATAGTCACCTCTTAAGTGGACAAATATATTCAGCCTCAAGAGAACCTATTATTCTGGAGCTAATCTCATTAGCCACTTTTAGGATAGCATCAAGTTTATTTTAAGTGATATAACAATATCAATATGGTCTCACATCAGCATATAGATCAATAATTCAGTTAATTAAGTCAATCTGTGGCCAAGATTTGTAAATGATATACAGCAAAAGAATAAAATGGCCAACAGCCTGTTGAATATCATACTTAATTTCTAGCAGCCTGTTTAGCATAAGTAGAATGTCTGAACTCCACATGGTGTTAACTGTGCGTTTACACTTGAAATTGAAACTGCAGCATTGAATGCATGTTCGACTAACATGTTCCCAACTCCACATGAGACAACAAAATAAGGAGGCTGATTTATTTTTTAGGGAAACAAGAACAAAGTTGTTATCTGCATTTCTGTACTGGAGCAGCAGACATTTCCAAACAGTGAAAGGTTTATACTCCAGCTGTTTGCTGAGAGATTCGGGCAAGAAACGAGTCCAAAAAAAAGGGACATCTGATAAATTCAGACAATGCGACTCTTTGTACTGCAAATTACAGAAATCCCAATAGCAAGGCTGCCTTACAGCATTCATTAACATGTGCCATTTTTAGACCATGAAATATTAATCTTTCCTTTAGTGGCAAACACTTAAAAGCAAAGGGGAGAGGAGGAGTAAACACAATGAAACACCAGTTTCCATTGTATAGCCCAGAGCTTTTATTGTATATAAGCCAGTTTTTCAGTGAAAGTTACTCCAGAGTATTTACATCTAGTTTTATGGTGCAAAACATGGATTGCCCTCATCTTGTGTTCATTTAGATAACTTGCAAAAATGAAACCCTTATAGTTCAATATGGCTGCTTCTAACTTGGCTATTTTTCAACAGCTTTCACACCCACCTAGTACATGAATCCCTTTCAAATAATCCAAAATAGGTGATGAAACCTACTGTGCCATAGCGCTGCAAGCATTTCCCCCAACACCCCTATCCCTTCCCCCAAACAACACTTCAGCATTCCTGAAAGAAAGAAAGACTTGCTGTCAAAGCTTTTCATCTTGCATTCAACAGGAGTGCCTTTGCAAGGATACCAATTGTAATGGCAACAATAATTTGTACAGCTTGAGAAGAGAGTGCTAATTCATTGGCAAGCAGACTCTGATTGATAGAAATCTGCTACTGTCTACTGCAAGCCTACCTTCACTGGTCAATATACAGGTTGGGGGCCCTACAGTTCCATTTGCTATAAGATTGGCCTTATCGGCAACCTCGTAAATAGGGCCCCCGAGCCATTTGCTCACCATGCAAGCCTGATGCTGAAACAGGGCACTTCAAAGCCATCCTGCAGGATAATGGCTACCCTGATCAGGTCACTGCTCAATGCATATTGCACAAACTCAAGAATGGACCCAAGGCTGCCACTTTCAGTCCTGAAAAATACCCAGTCTACGTCAGATTAAATTTGAGCAACAGATGAAGCTAGCCATTTCACCCTGCTATGATGCAGTCGCAAAAAGAATGGTATTCTCCACTAACAGGATGCTACCATCAAGTCAAAAAGCATTTCTGCCTATCACACAAATGAGTAATGTTGTATATGAATTTCAATGCCAACGAGATTCCAGGTGCGTAGGCCATACGTCCCAACGACTGGTGGATCATATAAAACAGCAGCTGTTCGCAACAGAAAGTACTGACCATACCCAACCAGTCCATGCTTGCAAAACTCAAAATATAGGGTGGAATTTTCCATGCCAGCTGGCATCAGGCATGTTCAGTGGTATGAATGAACAATATGGCAAAATTGACTTCAGTGTCGTGAAACCACTTTGCAATTGTCCACTCTGCCCGTCAATGGTGGGTCCCGTTTCCCATTGCTGGACGTTGGGAACCTCATTGCAATAGATCTGCATATCATTATAAGCCCAGCCTGCTGGAATCATCCCCAAACGCTGGATTGTCCAAATTCCTGCCACCGTGTTTCACAACAGCATATATAAGATGTGCGCTTGGCGGGTTGCACTTTTCTTAGGACTACAACGTTCGTTTGCCTACCTTGCTTCAGGCAGCACTCTCAGTCATCTATGCCAGGCTTCTCAGACAGCACCACATCACTTTTAGGGGGGGCTCACTAGTAGATCTCTACCTACCTGACCAGCCATAAGGTGTGGGTGGCTTTTCAACAGCTGCAGGGCTAGGGCTTACTCAGGGAAGGGGGATAAAAGGCCTCAGGCAAGGGAAGAGGCTGCAGGGTGAGGGCTGTGCCAGGGAAGGAAGGTATACCAGAGTGCGTGGGGGGAACGCATAGATCTGTTGATCTGTGCAAGTGGCTTCAAGGTAGGAAGGGCTGAAGATGCAGTCTCCAGAGGAGATTAGGCCAGATGAAGATGTGAGGGTATGTGAGAGAGAATGGGTGGAGATGTCCCTTGAGCTGGCAGTCGGGCTCACAGTGTGGCTCACTTACACATACTAGAAGCTACATATATTCACACACAGGGCCCTGTCCTTTGCAGGCAGAAGGAGCATGTCCACACATTGTACTTTTTCAATTAAACAAAACAGCTGGGGTGGACAACTATTCCCTGGTTTGAATTTAAGCAAAAGCTTGGCAGCTAACTGTCCACCCTAGTGCATTCTTCATGATAACGTATCTACTAGAGTCCACTTGCCAACCAATCAGCATACTCTTCTCATGCAGTATAAATTATTTCCTTTACAATTGGTCATCTTGCACTCATCAGGAGAATTTGCAAGACAAAAACTTCGACAGCATTTCCCAGCAATATTCAAGTTCTGTATTACCAAAAGGTTACTTTAACATTCCTTCACATATCTTTTGGAATGAAAGAGAAGCCACATCTGTGGTAGGTGTTGTGCAAAATGCCTGAAAAGCAGCCAGAAGTGACTGGTGATAGCCAGCTTTCTTCTCTCCCATGTACGATTTGCACACAGCATAAACAGCTGCAAGCGTAACTTCTGAGCATAAACAGGGAATTAAACAAACAAAGTTAAGGTTGACAATTCAACAAAGCTGATTTTTAAAAAGCCAACTCTTTCTATATGCTTCACCAGCAGCAAAGTAGGAAATATTTGAACCCTATCCATAACAATCTACCAAATAAATTTATACTTCATAAATGGATGGGACAGTTGGTTAGCATATTTTCATCCACCTCTAGAATCTGATTTAAATGCTTTCTAGTCTGATGGAATTTTGTCAGCGAAAGGAATCCTACACAAAATAAATTGAATAGTTTCAATCCAGTTCCTAACACTAGGAGCTCACAATGCAAAATGTAAAGATAATTGTCATAACAGAAGAAAAACAAATATATTTCTTAAACATTTAGTTTTTCTCTTGTTCACCTTGCTTGGTTTTGGGGTTCCTTCTCATTTCTATTCCTCTCTTGAGCTTCTCCAAATTCACCTTCTATTTGAAATTTGCCTTTTTTTATTTGTGAACTATATTAATAAAAATATTTCCTCGATAAGGAGAGCACCCACTTTTAAATAGGACACAACTCAAGCACCTTAGCCCAGAAAATCTCAGTGCAGGTTGGCAAGTGCCAAGGTTCAGTACTCCAAATTGTGAACAGATGGATATGAACATGCACCAAATTCTAAATATATGGGCTCTTGTTCATGGACCAGATTCCAGGTAACGCTTCCTAAGAGCTCAGCATCTAAGCCAGTTTCCCCACCATCTATTTCACAAACATCTGCCTTCAAAGCAAATGGGCATACACAGGACAATTTATGATGTGCCGGTTATCTTGATGCTCTTGACATCTAAGATCAATACAGCATAGCAGTATATCACCAAATGTATAATTCAGAGCCTCATGTAAGGAGCTTTGAAAGAGATGTGCCAGTTGTATGATTGATACAATCTCCAGACATTGTAGTCTGAAGAGACGTAACAGAGTATCCACCTTCTCAGTGCAACGCTGAAGAATTATGTCCAAGGTGAAATTGCTATCCATCAGAGAGTCCTGTTAGCAATATGAATCAAAAGCTAGGGATGGAACTCCTTGTGTCCTCTGATACACATCTTGGGATTCTCATGAGGCAACAGAGTCATACCACCAAAATTTAGGAGCATTCACCAATATCACCTGTTTGGTTCTTTGTTCAGAAGCTCTGTGCACTGGATCCCCAGGTGAGTCTACCAACAATACACTGGAGAAACCACTGCAATTCTTATAGAATGCCTGCAACACCTAATGAGACCATCATGATGGCATCTTATACTTAATTGATGAAGGCATGAAATACGTTGGCTTGTGGGTACAATTGCATAGTGGTTACATTACCAGACGAGTAATCCTGACACCTGGATGAAAGAGCCAGAGACAAGAGTTCAATTACCTGAAAGCAGCTGGGGAACCTAAATTCAATTAATTTAACAAAAATATGGAATAAAAAGCTAGTTTCAGTGATGGCGGCCACATAACTAGAGTTGCTGCAAAGATCAATCTTGTTCTCCAACGTTCTTTGGGGAAGGAAATCTGCCACCCATATCTAGTTTGGCCTACATATGACTCCAAAACTACAGAAATCTAGTTTACTCATAAGTGGTCCAGAAATCCACTCAGACCTAGTCAAGAGGGTGGCTCACCAGCACCTTAAGGGCAATTAGGGATTGGACAATAAGTGCTGACCTTACCAGAGAGGCCCATACCCCGTAAATGAAAAGAACTATGTTCAAATCCTATTTGAAGAGAAATATGTTCAATGACTTTACAGTTACACAGATTTTGAATCCAGAGTATCCTAGGTCAAATCTTAGATTTGGTCATACCAATTAATTCCAGTTCTACATGAGAGCCACAAGGCACTAGGCTGCCTGCCTTACAAAAAACAACCAAAATTAATATAAGTTGGTTCCTAGGCTTTGTTGTGTAATTTAGTAGAAAGCTCTCCCACCAGCACCCCCAAAGACACACACATTGCTTGAGGTCAGAATCTGCTTCGATTGTACTTAATACTTCCAACAAATACTAAAAGGTGAAACCAAAAATTAAGATTTCCCAATCATATGAACAGAAACCACAAATGCATTCTGGAGATTTGAAGATGTGTCTCACAAACATAATTCTATTCTTTAACCATAGAAGGAAAACTCCAATGTCAGTCAACGGTTCTAGGTGCTAAATTTCAAGACCATTAATCATTTCTCATCCTCATTTCACTCCCCTCCAAACCTTACTGGGCTTCAAGGAATTAGCTGTTTCACAATTTAGCGTGAGTGCTGTCTATACCTGTCAAGTTATCCAAGTTAATTCCCAATCAGTTAATACCACTGGAATGAGAAATTAAATTCAGATTATCTTTTACTTCTTCAAATGAACCCCCAACCACAATAGTCAATTTACTTCTGCATTTCATCTATTTTGGAAGTTTGCCAAAACATGCCACTTCTTCAAAAGTGAGACCACTTCAATCTCACTCTTTCACATATTCAGTCAGCATATCCATCATTTCTAGAAATTGAATTCTAATGAAATTACTAATCACAAACATGACACACAAATTTCAATGCAATCAAATGCATCATGAGTAAACAATACATGACTTCGGGGTATTACGCTCAGAGGAGATGTGACAGGATTATGGTAGGAGGAGGAAAAGAAAAGTTAGAAAATAAAAAACTTATAGCAGAATACTGAAAAATTTGCAGATATTTACATCTCTAAATTCGATGAAATTTGGTGATTTGCTATGATTTCAGGTAATACATAAAGAATATGTCACGAAAACTACGGTGCATTTTTACACACGCCAGCAGGTTTGGATGTTATCACCCAAAATGAATATTTACTATGGAAAACAATGACAATGGAGTCTACAAGTTTAAAGTATGCAAATTTCAGAGTTTGTGAACTTGTGACAGGTAACATATTGCCCTCTAATCATAATACTAATCTTTAAAAATAGATATCCAAAACAGGTTTCCCAGTTACATCATTCATACATTTCATCCTCTCCAAAATTTTATTAAACACTTTGTCAATCTAAAATATGTACCAAGTCACAATGAAAAAGTGAGAACAAGGAGTACATTAAAGTTGTTGCAGTAGTGCATTTAGCATCAAAATAAAATTAACATAATTATCATGGTGCCAAAAAACATCACAAATGGGCTGGCAGTTGTAGTCTTACTGGAAACAGAAATATCGGTCAGTCAGTTTTATGGGTCTAAAAAAGCATATTTACCAAAAAAAAGTAGGGTATCTTACATTGGGATACTCATTGCTTCAGAAAAGGCAGAGTAAATGGATGGAAATGCCAAACATACTTTGAACTATGTTGATTTACCATTGTGATATATCAGCACACTTGACTACAGCTGTTAGACATAGGTTTATTAACTCATCACATCGTAAGGATAGATTGGCCACCAGGGCAGATTGATCATTTATCCCAGAAAGGAGAGAGAATTGGAAGCTCAATTACCAAAGTCTTCGTACACAGTGGTCACAAGAAATTTATGAAATAATTTGTTACTTTAAACACAGAAATTTCCTTTATTATCTGATTATAGAAAAAAGCAGGAATAAATTGCTCCAGCAACACATGGTTTGAAAAATGGAAACATTAACTTTCAAAAGTTACAGAATTCGTAACAGAATTATCTGTCATACATGTAAGCAATCCCAACACGCAATCATAACTTTTTTAAAAATTTCTTTCACAGGATGTGGACATCGCATTTATTGTGCACCCCTATTTGTTCCATGGGAAGGTGCTGGTGAGCTGCCTTCTTGAACTACAGCAGTCCATGCAGTGTAGGTACACCCACAGTGCTGTTAAAAAGGAGGTTCCAGGATTTCAACCCAGTGACAGTGAAGGAATGGCGATATAGTTCCAAGTCAGGATGGTGAGTGGCTTGGAGGAGAACTTCCAGGTGGTGGTGTTCCCCTGTGTCTGCTACCCTTGCCCTTCTAGGTGGTAGAGGTCACGGCTTTGGAAGGTGCAGTCAAAGAAGCCTTAAGGAGTTGCTGCAGTGCATTAGAATGGCATGAAGGGAGAAGGTTATCAAATGGACAATGATACAGTCATTTATTTTTATGGAATTCCTTTGCGGGGAGTTGGTGAATCCACAACCATAGAACACATCACATCAACCTGTCCACTAAGACCTGTTGCACCTCATTTGTCCACTTAGGAAGCCAAAAATGGATAGCCAAACTAGACATTCCGTTATAAGCGTTCTCTAGTAGCTTAAAAAAAAGAATTGCATTTATGTAGCACCTTTCATGACCTCAAGGAATCCCATAATGCTTTACAGTCTTGAAATACTACTAGCAGAAGAATGGGGAATTAACATACATTATAGTGACTTGGTGGGGGGAAATTAAACCCAGTAAAATATTTAATTACAAGTTTGCTTGTCAACTGCACACATAACTGACACAGGTATTTTGTTGACATGGAGCAATAAATTTTTAGATAAAAATGTTAGGTATTTGAAGCCAGAAAATCATGCCTGTTACTGTTCTGTGGCCAATCAATACTGAAGTGCTTTAGAATTAGGCTATAAAAATGGACTGTTTTAATGGCATTATCAGGCTAACCATAAAATACTTGATAGAGCTAAAAGCCATCCTCTTCATCATCCTTTAATATTACAGACATAAGTACTAGAACAGTCATAATGTGGCAAAGACAGAAGAGACCACAGAGGTCCAATGTATCAGTTGAAAAGAAATCATAGCATATCCTGCCCTCAATTACTCCTTTCTACAAAAAGCTTTACAATTTCTCCTGCATTTATTATCTAAATATTGAGAGCACACTGACCAAAGTTACCAACATCTTTTATGGCTACAACTGTAGCATTATCCCCATAATGGGTTCCTCCTCTAAATCCGGTCATCTCAGAGTATTCCAAGGACGCTTACTCAGCTCCTTCCTATAACTCATCCATATGCTCTACCTCGGTATCATTTGTAGACATGGGTCCAGCTTTTATCTGCTGACAACACCCTGGTTTACCTCCAAGCCATCTAGTTACCACTGAGCATGCTGACAGCATACCTGACATCAAGTTATTGTTGAACAAGGGCTAAGACAAATCAGCAAAAAGGCCCAAGTCAACCTTCTCAGCCCACAACAAATACCCAGCACATCCAATGCTCCAGTGTTCATTAGTTCCATTTTCAGTCCATTGCACATCCTTGGCTACAAACCCATCCATGCCTTCACTACTCCCCATGTCGGTAACTCCTTCATTCCTACATGCCAGCATATGCCTTAACTCTTGACTTTAACATCTTTTGCATCCTCCATCCTTTTGTTTCACCTTCCATGAGAATTTATTTGTATTGATTCCACACTTGAATTCTCACTAAACTTCTCCAACTTGCTTCTTCTCAAAAACCATGTTGTCAATGTCTTTTTGTTATTTCCCTTAATTCTACCTCTGCTTTTCAGGATCAGAAACAATGGCCTTGTACTGAACCCTGAGATGGACAACTAGAATTGGGCAATCAGTGCTACTTTGCCGTATTGCCCATATTCAGAAATTAGCAGCTGGTCTTTTTTTGATTGTGTGTTACCTCAAACACAGAACCTGCCCAGAAATTCAGCAACACCCAATTGCAAACAATCCCTGCATCTAAATGATAAGGCATAAGGGAACACAGGCAAAACACTTTAATATTGCAGTTCAATGTAAAAAAAAAGTTCCTTTTTTTTTAAACTAACTGCTCAGAAAAGGCATAAACACTGATAGCTATCTTCTTGGAACTTTGTATTATTACACAGGGTAATATTAAAGTTAAAAAACAAAGGCATTAAGAGGTAGCAAACTAAAGTATAGTGAGAGAATTCAAGTGTGGAATCAACAGGTAAATTCTCTCACTGAAGGTGAAACAATGGATGGAGAATGTAATGGTCACTGAAGTCAAAAACAAACAAGTCTGTGCCCATCTGAGTTATTCTTTGGGCCAAAATTACAATACACATTGTTACAGGAAAATATATTAAGCAAAACCACATCTGAGATATCAATGAGGATGAAAGAATAAAAGGAGTGAGAATTGACTTGACAGAATGTTGCCCATCACCAACAACCAACTTAGTGTTAATGACAGAAATCTTTGTATCCTCACTGGCTATGCGTGAGGTCCCAGAGGACTGAAGAATGGCCAATGTTGTTCCATTGCTTAAGAAGGGTAGCAAGGATAATCCAGGAAATTACAGGCCGGTGAGCCTTACGTCAGTGGTAGGGAAAATATTGGAGAAGATTCTTCGTGACAGGATTTACCAGCATTTGGAAGCAAATGGGCATATTAGTGAGAGGCAGCATGGTTTTGTGAAGGGGAGGTTGTGTCTCACTAACTTGATCGAGTTTTTCGAGGAAGTGACAAAGATGATCGACGACGGAAGGGCAGTGGATGTTATATTCATGGATTTCAGTAAGGCCTCATGGCAAACTTGGTACAGAAGGTAAAGTCCCACGGGATCAGAGGTGAGCTGGCAAGATGGATACAGAATTGGCGTGGCCATAGAAGACAGAGGGTAGCAGTGGAAGGGTGCTTTTCTGAATGGAGAGCTGTGACTAGTAGACTTCCGCAGGGATCAGTACTGGGACCTTTGCTGTTTGTAGTATATATAAATGATTTGGAGGAAAACGTAACTGGGCTAATTAGTAAGTTTGCAGACGACACTAAGGTTGGAGGAGTTGCAGATAGTGAAGAGGATTGTCAAAGGATACAATGGGATATAGATCGGCTGGACACTCGGGCGGAGAAATGGCAGATGGAGTTTAATCCGGACAAATGCAAGGTAATGCATTTTGGAAGGTCTAATGCAGGCAGGAATTATACAGTAAATGGCAGAACCCTTAAGTGCATTGACGAGCAGAGGGATCTGGGTGTACAGGTCCACAGGTCACTGAGAGTGGCAACGCTGGTGGATAAGGTAGTCAGAGAGGTATATGGCAAGCTTGCCTTCATTGGCAGGGGTATTGAGTATAAAGGCTAGGAAGTCATGCTGCAGCTGTATAGAACCTTGGTTAGGCCACACTTGGAATATTGCGTGCAATTCTGGTCGCCATTACCAGAAGGATATGGAGGCGTTGGAGAGGGCGCAGAGGAAGTTTACCAGGATGCTGTCTGGTCTGGAGGTTAGTAGCTATGAGGAGAAGTTGGAGAAACTCGAATTGTTCTCATTAGAGCGATGGAGATTGAGGGGCAACTTAACAGAAGTTTACAAAATTATGAGTGGCATGGACAAAGTAGATAGTCAGAAGCTTTTTCCCAGGGTGGAAGAGTCAATTACTAGGGGACATAGATTTAAGGTGAGAGGAGAAAATTATAGAGGAGATGTGCAGGGCAAGATTTTTACGCAGAGGGTAGTGAGTGTCTGGAATTCACTGCCAGAGGAGGTGGTGGAAGCAGGTACGATAGTGGAGTTTAAGAGGCAGCTTGACAAATACATGAATAGGATGGGAATAGAGGGATATGGACCCCGGAAGTGCAAAATGTTTTAGTTGACAGGCAATATGATCGGCCATGTTTGGTGGTTCATGGGATGTGAGCATCGCTGGCAATTTATTGCCCATCCCCAATTATCTCTGAGGTGGAGGTGAGCAGCTTTCTTGAACCGTTGCAGTCCATGCACAGTAGGTACACCAACAGGGCTGTTAGGGAGAATGTTCCAGGATTTTAACCCAACGATGATGGAATAGCAATACAGCTCCAAGTCAAGATGGTGTATGACCTGGAAAAAAACTTGATGAGAAAGCCACCACTGCAGCCCTTGTTCTTCTGGGTGGTGGAAGTCACGAGTTTGAAAGTGCTGTCAAAGGAGCCTTGGTGAGCTGCTGCAGTGCATCTTGCAGATGGTGCACACTGCTGCCACTATGTGCTGGTAGCATAGGGAGTGAATGCTTAAGGTGGTGGAGGGCTGCTGATCAAGGGGGCTATTTTGTCCTGGATGGCTTCGAGCTAGAATGTTGTTGGAGCTGCACACATCCAGGCAAGTGCAGAGTTTTCCATCACATTCCTGACTTATAGATGGTGGACAGGCTTTTGTGGAGTCAGGAGGTGGGTTACTCACCACACAATTCCCTGTCTCTAACCTGCACCTGTAGCCACGGTAGTTATGTGGCTAGTCCAGTTCAGTTTCTGGTCAATGGATTGGTTAGAGACACAGCCACGCTGCTGTTCGCCTTGAGACACAGCCACGCTGCTGTTCGCCTTGCTCACAGAGCACAGTTCCCCTACAGAGGGCACCACACTGAAATAGCTCCATAAATACCATTCAAAATCCCAGGGAAAATTTGGGCAGCTTTATGGCGAGCACCATTTCTTCACTGGTGACTGCAAACTCTGAGCTATGTTCAGAATTTGTTAAATAAGTAGACCCATATTTTTAAAGTTTGTATTATTTTGTGAAACTAAATCTATGCAAGCACTGTAGCATGACCATTAAAGTTCTGATTCTGTTTATTTGGTGTGCTCTGCCACATTGCAGAAATGGAGACTTACTCCCCATAAATCTCAGAATAATCTGGTCCTTCTCCAGAGTGAAGATGATGACTGACCAGCCAGATGGGCTCACGAATGAAAACTGAACGGGTAACATCTCACAAGGGGCTAAGATGCTTCTCATGCAGTTCCAGAAAGCTCTGCAAGCCACTGCACCAACAGGTCAAGTTTCCTCAGCTGGAGAAACAGCAGGGAGCTTAGTAGTGTTCTTTGTTCATGGTTTTAACTCAACAACTCTTCCCTTCCACACGTGCCTGATCTATTGCGTTTTCTAAAACAAAACTATACAAATTCCCTAGCTTTAGATATGCAGGGTATGCCCCTAAAGACAATTAGAGTGTACTATCAACATGTAGATTTCTCAATCATGTGTTTTGGAAACTATCTACTACAGCAATGAATCTCCATATACAGCAAACATTAACAAAGTTGGGAACTTGTTTTAGTTTTGAGGTACATAGTGATTCATAAAATTAAAAAAAAAACTGGAAACATTCAGCAAATCAGGCAGCATCTGTGGAGACAGAAATATTTCAGGTCAGTAACCTTTCATCAGAACATTCCAGGTCAGTAACCTTTCATCTGAACATTCCAGCATCTGCAGTATTTTGCTATGGTATGATTCAAAGTTCACCATAAAGGCCCATGTGAATTTAACGTACATTACAAATATGCAGTCTGACTTATTATACTTATTTAAGTCAAAATGTTCCCCAAAAGTGTACCTAATAAAATAATTTAGATTTTGAGTTGAATATAAAATGACTCATTCAATGCACTTTTGTGCTATTGGGTCTTCTGTAAATCATGACACACAGCCAATAGACAAAAATCAGTAAAGATTCCATTCTCTGCATTTGAGTCATATCTGTACCTAAATTTAAAAACAGTTTAAACCTACAAACAAAACCCTAGGGCAAAACACATTTAATATTTTCACAAGGCAGTTTATTACCAAGCAAAAGTATTGTTACAATACTGTGGCACTTTCCAAAACAAGTTTCATCAGTAAGACTTTAGATTTTTAAAAAGCTAAATAGGAAAAATTATAATAATATAAAAGCAAAATACTGCGGATGCTGGAAATCTGAAACAAAAACAAAAATAGCTGGAAAAACTCAGCAGGACTGACGGCATCTGCGGAAAGGAACACAGTTAACGTTTTGAGTCCAGATGACTTCATCAGAACTAAAGAAATATAAAAACGTGGTGAAATATAAGCTGGTAGAGGGGGGTGGGACAGGTAGAGCTGGATAGAGGGCCAGTGATAGGTGGAGGCAAAGAGATTGCCAAAGATGTTATAGAGAAAAGGACAAAGGGGTGTTGATGGTGGTGACATTATCTAAGGAATGTGCTAATGGTGACATTAAGGGTAGAAAGCAAGGCAAAGTGGCAGATGGCCTAGTGGGGGTGGGGGGAAGGAATCGAAATGGGCTAAAGGTGGAGATAAAACGATAGATTTAAAAATAGGTGGGAAAAGAAAAATATATTTAAAAAATATATAAATTATTGGAAAAAGGGGGATCGGAAAGGGGGTGGGGATGGAGGAGAGTGTTCATGATCTGAAGTTGTTGAACTCAATGTTAAGTCTGGAAGGCTGTAGAGTGCCTAGTCAGAAGATGAGGTGCTGTTCCTCCAGTTTGCGTTAAGCTTCACTGGAACATTGCAGCAGGCCAAGGACAGACATGTGGGCTTAATGTCATCCTTAATGTTACCATTAGCACATTCCTTAGATAATATCACCTCCATCAACACCCCTTTGTCCTTTTGTCTATGACATCTTTGGCAATCTCTTCTTTGCCTCCGCCTATCACTGGCCCTCTATCCAGCTCTACCTGTTCCCCCCCGCCTCTACCAGCTTATATTTCACCACATTTCTATATTTTAGTTCTGATGAAGAGCCATCCGCTCTTGAAACTTTAACTGTGGTTCCTCTCTGCAGATGCTGTCAGACCTGCTGAGTTTTTCCAGGAAAAATTATAAAGTAGCTTATGAATTGAGTATGTGGATCGTACATTTCAGTCTGAGGGGATGAAAGTCACCTGTCCCCTTATTGCCTGCTGTGAAGAGTTAGTTTGGGCAGCCTAAACATACGCTTACAGAATGAAATTGCCAGATTCAATGGAGACTGACAATCTCACTCAAGAAAGGTCTCAGGACAATTGGTTAAAAAGAGAGAAAAAATAGATCACAGCAATGCCACAGAGGCTCACTCATAAGACTGGGGTTACTTTTTCTCTTATTTGCTCATCGAATGTGGGTGTTATTGGCATGGCCAGTATATAGTGCCCAACCTTAATTGTCCTTGAAAGTTGTGGTAAGCCTTCTTGAACCACTGCAGTCCATGCAGTGTATGTACACCTGTTGGTCTCCAATAACCACTACCATCTGCCTTTGTCCTAGGTATGACTCCAGCCAGTGGCAAGTTTTCTCCCTTGTTCCCATAAACTTCATTTTTGCTAGGGCTCCTAGATGCATATACTGCACTGCTACATATTGTTTGAGAACAATTGAAGAACTATGACCCCGAATCTAATTTCAGGTGAACATTTATCTACAATGGTTTAGGCTTCTGCAGTTAATTATGTACAAAGGTGTGTCAGAACACTTTACAGAGCAGTGGAAAGCAAGAAAGTAGAGATCAGGAAGGAGAAATTGTTCAATAACTTGAAATTGAGTATCCACAGTTCATTTGTTGTCTCCTTTCTCTCCCTCTATAGATGCCAGGTTTTAGTTTTATTATGCAATTAAAACAGTATTAAGGATACTGGCCTATAAATTCACCCATGCAGCGCCCATTTTCAGACACCAACTGACTTATTAAGCTTTGAACATGGCAAGCAAGAAGTGTGTGCACAATTTCAGGATATATGCCACCTGTCTTGTTGGTCAATGAAAAAAGTCATCTAAGATCCATACCTGAAATAAGCAGTTGGCCCCTTTGAATACAAAAACAAGGGACCTAATGCCTGAGGTTGTTTCTCCCTGATGCACTCAGTAAAGCCAGACGTTCAGTCTGCTTGCAAACTATAAGGTAAGTTTCTCACATTAGGAACAGCTCCTTTTGACCCCAATATTTAATGGAAATTGCCATCAATCTCAACTTCCCCTCCTTCCCACCTCCCACCATCCTGAAAGGCTTCCAAGCCTGACCAGTGCCCTCTCCTGACAAAATGCCCGACCATCCTCTGATCATTCCCTCCTGACCCTGGTCTTCCAACTCTTGCCGCTCAACCCTTCAACCACCCATCTATCCTACCATCTCAATCTCTGGTTTCACTTACTCTAGGGCTGGGGCAAGGCTAGCAGTGGAGTGATCTTGGTCGCCTCTTCGCCTGCTGTTTTATTACATTAGCGGTGCGACACTGGCTCCATTGTAATGAGGTCAGAGGTCATCTTGGGCCTCATCATTCAGGTGCAGGGCACAACACAATACACAAATGCAGGCAATGACGATTTCCAATGAGAATCTAACCATTGCCCCTTGACATTCAACGGCATTACCATCACTGAATCCCTCACTATCAACATCCTGGGGGTTACCATTGACCAGAAACTGAACTGGACTAGCCATATAAATACTGTGGCTACAAGAGTAGGTCAGAGGCTAGGAGCCCTGCAGCGAGTAACCCACTTCCTGAATTCCCAAAGCTTGTCTACCATCTACAAGGCACAAGTCAGGAGTGTGATGGAATACTCTCCACTTGCCTGGATAATTGCAGCTCCAACAACATTTGAGAAGCTCAACACCATCCAGGACAAAGCAGCCTGTTTGATTGGCACCCCATCCACAAACATTCACTCCCTCCACCACCGACACAATGCAGTGTGTACCATCTACAAGATGCACTGCAGAAACTCACCAAGCCTCCTTAGATAGCATCTTCCAAACCCACGACCGCTACCATCTAGAAGGGCAAGGGCAGCAGATGCAAGGGAACACCACTTGGAAGTTCCCCTGCAAGCGACATACCATCCTGACTTGGAAATATATCACCATTCCTTCACTGTCACTGGGTTAAAACCCTGGAATCCCCCTCCTTAACAGCACTGAGGGTGTATCTACACCACATGGACTGCAGTGGTTCAAGGCAGCAGCTCACCACCACCTTCTCAAGGGCAATTAGGGATGGGCAATAAATATTGGCCTGGCCAGCAACATCCACATTCCAGGAATGAATCTTAAAAACTCCCATGCGCCTGAATTTCTAAGTCCGTTTGCACCAAATGGAAATCAGAATTATCCTCGATTGAGAAATTCTACTTAAAATATTAATAGATTTTTTAAAGAATAGACATCAAATCATTTTAACACAAACTATGTTACTAGCCTCATATTTCAGTTTGTAAAAAGAATTAAATTGCCTTCGTGAGCTCACCTCTAACTGTATCAGAATTCCCCACTGAAAGACTGCAATATAGAGGGTGGTCCTATGAGACTCGATACAATGCACCACACATCATTTAACAAACGGTATAATTGGTTGTGGTAGCCTTAGATGGCTTCAGTATCAACAGTTTTCATAAAGTGATAGGCTGTGAAACTTGAAGCTTTTTAAGATCTGCACACAATCCAATTTGACTCATTCCACATCATTTCTGCACTGCCCTAGAAATAAATTACTTTGATCAGGTAAAGTTTGAAAAAGCTTTAATCTACTATTTTCCTATGACAGGAGAACTAAGTAGGTAACAGCTGGAATCAGCAGTCTATTCACTCTACTAGGGCCACAATTGATCATTCATTAAACATATTTAGACAACTGAAAAAAATACTAATTGCTGGATCTTATTTTTCTGTAATCTTTGAGAAACAACTCAGTTTAACACTAGATATCAACTGTATGATGCAATGGCAGATTCACTACACATTAAAGATCATTAATTGGTCAAAGTTACATTTTGGGTTACATTAATTATAGTTCCTCACTGTATTAGTGAACATATCAGGAAGAGTTCTTCCCTTTCTGTTGAATTCAAGATTCTCTCTCTCTCCATGTGAAAGAGCATTTATTGCAATACATCAGTATCCTGGGTTTGTATGGTAAGTAAGTGGGTGGTGAAATAAAAGGCAAAGGAAACTTCTATCTTGCTCTTCTTCAGTTCTCTGCCCATAGGCAGGTCTGACCCACAGCACCATAACCTCCACCACAGGTAGGGCAAGGAGGCAGGTCCCAAATTCACTCCAACCAGAACATAGAATAAACCCTATGCTGGCTATAAATCTGAACCACACTGGCCATCCAGCTAACTGAGCCAACCGGCTCCCCCAAGAAGTCCAAGTTGCTACAGCAAAGTGCATTTTTACACACATGTTGTTGTCTGGAGTTATGAATAATGATGGTAGAGGCTCCAATTTTCTTCCCATCACATGGCTGATTGGGAATCTCTCCCACTCTCAATTGTCTGCCATTGGGGTATATGGGGAGGATTTACAGGTTGATACACAACCTGCTTGGACATGTTATGCACCTTCCTTGGCCATCAAGCTCTGGAGTGGCGCTTTTTTAAAAAAAAATTCATTCATGGGATGTGGATGTCGCTGGCTAGGCCAGAATTTATAGTCCATCCCTAATTGCCCTTGAGGTGGTGGTGGTGAGCTCCCTTCTTGAGCCGCTGCAGTCCATGTATTGTAGGAACACCCACAGTGCTAGTAGGAAGGGAGTTCTAGGATTTTGACCTAGCGACAGTGAAAGGACCCGGAGCTTCTGGCTCAGAAGCAAAGACACTATCCACTGTACCAAACAACCTCTTTATCTCACAATCTATCATGTACATTGGAAAGTGCATACATATGGGTACCAAAATAAGAATAAGACAGGATTCAACTGTGGTGCACCCATCTCTCCACCTGCATAGAATTCAGGTGTGGGAGATACCAAATGTCCATGAAACCATACTCAACGCACAAACTGTTGGCCTCAGGAGAGATGGGGAAGAGGAGAAAAGGATGAAATTGGGAAAAGTATTAACATTTGTAATTTAACTTGTTATGGCTTCAAATTAAGATAATTCAATGTATGAGATACTGGGGCGGGGGCTGCAAATTTGCACAAAAATCACTGGTATCAGGAAATGCTGAGAAAGTGATTAAAATAATGGGGAATCCTGGGCTTCATAAAAATGGAGGCATAGAGTACAAAAACAAAGATATGATGATGGTTTTCTAATAAAATAGTGGCTCAGTTGCATAGAGTAGGGTGTTCAATTCTGGTCCTCACACTTTGGGAAGAATGTGAAGGCTTTAGGGAGAAGGTGTAGCAAAGGTTTACAAGACTGGTTCAAGGGATAAGGGGCTTCAACTACATGGATAGAGGGGCCAACTAGGACTGTCCTCTTTAGAGAACAGAAGGTTGAGAGGAGATTTGATGGTGTTCAAAATCATCAGATGTCTAGGCAGTGAAACCGCTCCCGTTGGCAGAAGGGTCAAAAACCAGAGGACATTTGTAGTGATTGGTGAAAGAACCAGAAGCGACACGAGGAAAAGCTTTGCTATGCACTGAGTGTTTACGATCTGGAATGCACTGTCCCAAGGGCTGTGGAGGCAGATTCAATCGTGGTTTTCAAATTGGATGAACACCCAAAGGCAAAATAATTAGCAAAGCTGCAGGGAAAGGGAAAGAGGGTTCCTCCTGTGGTGTAAGATTTATGGTTCTACTGAATTGGTACTTTTGACAGTTTATATTAGGACCACACTCAAAATCCACAAATCTTCAGGTGACCATGAACTAAGAAAAATACTATAGATAACAAATTTGCATGAAGTGCCAACCAAGCATAAGTCATCTTTGTGACATGATTCTTTTACTGGTAACATTTACATAACTTATCACCTTACCCAATATTAGAACAGTTACCCACATTAGCCCTTGCTGGTCAGGATATCCAGATGGAAAATTGTATATTAAGTTTACTGCTTCTGTAAAGTAGTAGCCTCTAGAGTTAATGCAAACATCAGCCATTTAACCATCCAAGACCTAATCTACACATTTTCATTTAGTTCATGTACTCAAATTTCAAATTAGATCAATGGACAAGGATAAACTATCGATTTAATATTGAAAATGTAAACCAATTTTTTTCACTTTTATGCCAATACATTTTCAACAGTGCGTCATATTGTTCCTCAGCCCAAGATCACAAGAGCAATAGATAATCCGTATTGAGAATTCCGCCAGCTTGGTCTGTGGTGGTGCTACTGAACCACGCTTGGTGATGAACATTGAAGTCCCCCACTCAGAGTACTACAAGGAAGGCAGTGGTGTAGTGATATTGTCACTGGACTGGTAATCCAGAGACGCAGGGTGATGCTCTTGGGATCCAGGTTTGAATCCCACCACAGCAGATGGTGAAATTTGAATTCAATAAAAAATCTGGAATTAAAACTAATGATGACAATTCATAATAATGAAGCCATTGTTGATTGTTGTAAAAACCCATCTGGTACACTAATGCCATTTAGGGATGGAAATCTGCCATCCTCACCTGTCACCTGGTCTGGCAGGGCAGACACAGCAACACACTTGGGAGGGAGTTGCCCTGGTTATCCTCAACATTGACTCTGAACCCCATCAAGTTTTTTTTTTAAATATTCATTCATGGAATGTAGGCATCATTGGCACTTATTGCCCATCCCTAATTGCCCTTGTTCTCATGGCATCAGGTCAAAAATGGACAAGGACACCTCCTGATTACCACATACCACATACCACCTACCCCACTACTTCAGCTGATGAATCAGTACTCCATGTTTTTTAAACCCTTGGAGGAAGCACTGAGGGTGGCAAGGGCGCAGAAGCTACTCTGGGTGGGGGACTTCAATATCCATGGCTCAGTACCACCACCACAGACCGAGCTGGCCGAAGGACATAGCTGCTGTCTGCGGCAGGTGGTGAGGGAACCTACAAGAGAGAAAAACATACTTGACCTCATCCTCACCAACCTGCCTGCCATAGATGCATATGTCCATGACAGTATCAGTAGGAGTGACCACCACACAGTCCTTGTGGAGTCTAAGTCCTGTTTTCACATTAAGGATATCCTTCATGGTGTTGTGTGGCACCATAAATTTTGAACAGATCTAGCAACTCAAGACTGGGCATAGCAGCGGTAGAATCGCTAATGGTAGCGTGGGGATAAGCCGGGCTATGTGTCGAGTGCGATTCTACTGCTGCTGATGGCCCAAGTGCTTCATGGATGCCCAGTCTTGAGTTGCTAGATCTGTTCAAAATTTATTTAGCACAATGGTAGTACCACACAACACCAAGCCAGAGGATGAACCTAATGCAATGGAGTGTGTGGGAGGGCATGCCAGGAGCAGCACCAAGTATACCTAAAAATGAGGTGCCAACCTGAAGCTACAACACAGGATTACTTTTGTGCCAAACAGAATAAGCAGCAAGTGATAGGCAGAACTAAGCGATTCCACAACCAATGGATCAATAAGGTAGATGATCTAAAGGCACAAGTAGAGGTTAATGGGTACAGAAACATGGCTGCCCAAGGCTGGGAACTGAATATTCAAGGATATTCGACGTTTAGGAAGGACAGACAAGAAGGGAAAGGAGGTGGACTTGTGCTGATAATAAGGGATAGGAACACAGTGCATCAGTAAGGGAGGATCTCAGATCGGAAGAACACTAGGTGGAATCTGCTTAGGTGGAGTGAAAAACAGTAAATGGCAGCAGACATTGGTTGGAGTTGTTTATCGGCCATC
Organism: Carcharodon carcharias; assembly: GCF_017639515.1. Lineage (NCBI taxonomy): Eukaryota > Metazoa > Chordata > Chondrichthyes > Lamniformes > Lamnidae > Carcharodon > Carcharodon carcharias. The sequence continues at coordinate 115,112,217 of NC_054482.1, forward strand.
AAACTGTAGTGGTAATGTGGGGTATGGTATTAATCAGGAGATGAGAGAAGCATGTAGCATGGACAATACAGTAATCATGGGTAACTTCAATCTGCATATAGACCCTGTAAACCAATTGAGCACTAATGCTGTGGAAGATGAGTTTCTGGAATGTGTTGGGGATGATCTTCTAGAGCGGTATGTTGAGGAGCCAACTAGAGGACAGGCTATTTTAGATCTAGTATTATGTAATGAAAAAGGGCTAATTAATAATCTTGTTGTAAAAGAACCTGTAGGGATGAGTGGCCACAATGACAGAATTTTACATTATGTTTGAAAGTGAGGTAGTTTACTCTGAAGCAAGGGTGTTAAAGTTGAATAAAAGAAATTATGAAGGCATGAGGGGCAAATTGGCTGAGGTGTGCTGGAAAATACATTAAAAGGTATACAGGCAATGGCTTGTCTTCAAAGGACTATTACATAGCTTACAACACCTATATGTTCCTTCAAGGTGCAAAACCCCCAAAAAAAAGTCAGTCAACCATGGCTGACAAAGGAAGTTAAGGATTGTATAAGATTAAAAGAAAAGGCTCATAGTTGACAAAAGTAGTAGCAAACCTGAGGATTGGGAGGTTTTTTTTTTAGAATACAGCAAAGGAAGACCAAGAAACTGGTAAAGAACGGGAGAATAGAATATGAATGCAATCTAGAAAAAAAAACAAAAACTGTAAAAGCTTCTATAGCTATGTAAAAAGGGAGTGTTTGGCTAAGACAAATGTGGATCTATTACAGGCAGAGTCAGGAGAATTCATAATGGGGAAATAGAAAAATGACAGATAAGCTAAATGATTACTTTGTGTCTGTTTCCACTGAGGAAGATACAGGAAATCTCCCAGATTTAGATATCCAAGGGACTAAGGAGAATGAGTTGAAGGAAATTAGTATAAGAAAGAAGGTTGTATTGAAGAAATTGATGGGACTGGAAGTTAATAAGCCCCTGGGACCTGATATCCTGCATCCCAGAGTGTTGAAAGAGGTTGCTACAGGGATAATGGATGCATTGGTGACCATTTTGCAAAATTCTATAGATTCTAGATTGGCTGCTGAAGCTTGGAAGGTAGCAAATGTCACCCTACTATTTAAGGGAGGGAGAGAGAGAAAACAGGGAGCTACAGACCTGTCAGCCTTACATCAGTAGTAGGGAAAATGCTAGAATCTATTATAAAGGATGCGATAAATGGATTCTTAGATAATCATGATCTGATTGGGCAGTCAGCATGGATCTGCAAATGGGAAATCATTTTTGATGAACTTGGAGATTTTTGAGGACGTTACTAACAAAATTGATAAAGGACAGTCAATGGGACATAATATACTTGGATTTTCAGAAGGCTTTTGATAAAGTCCCCCACAGGAGGTTGATTAGCAAAATAAAAGCACATGGGATAGGAGGCAATATACTGGCATGGATTAAAAATCAAATAGGGAATTCAGAAGTAACATCTTTACCCAGAAAAACACAAAATGTGGCACTCGCTATTACAGGGAGTGATTCAAGCAAACGGCACAGATGCATTTAAGGGAAGGTTAGGTGTACACATGATGGAGAAAGGAATAGAAGGTTATGTTGAAAGACATAGATGAACAATGGGATGAAGTTCAAGTGGAACATAAAGACTCACCTGGGCCTATCGGTCAGGATGGTCTGTTCAGTCTTGAATATTCTATGTAAAAACAGGTTCCCGTTTATCCTTTCAAGGGAAGGACAAAAGATCCCATGATGCTATTCCAAGAGGAGCAGGGGCATTCTCCCAATGTCCTGGCTATTTTTTATTCCTCAACCAATGTCAAAACAGATTACCTGGCCATCCATCCCATTGCTATGGGCCACTGTTGAAAGAAAACTGACTGCTGTTTCCTTACATTACAGAAGCGACTACACTTGAAAAATATTTAATTAATCATAAATCACTTGGGAAATCCTTAGATTGTATAAGGCTCTATATTAAGGCAGGTAGTTCCGTTACAAAAAGGTCAATAACATAGCATACAGGACAAATAGTAATAATCAGGTGCAAAATGAAACAAATTAGCTACCTGCTAAACCAAAGGTTACAGTCAGTGCAGTTTGAGTGAGATCCTACAGTGCTGAAAGAAATTTCTGCAGCTGCTCAAAGTGCTGTACTCCCAAAATGTAGATTAACATTTGAGCTACAGCATTAGCGCAACATATTTCTGCTTCACAGGCACAAAGGTTAAAGTGCAAAGCCAGAGTCAGGCTCCAGTCCCAATTCAACATTCGGGAAATAAACCATCTTTGGTCCCCACTACAAACTCTGTTCCTTCATTACTGACTCCGTCCCCCTCTGTGGTAGCTTGTACAGTAAACCCTGATTCTGGCCACATATCCACTCCATCACTAAGATTGCCTATTTCCACCTCCATAACATCACCTGACTCTGCCCCTACTTCAGCTTATCTGCTGCCAAAACACGCATCCATGCCTTTATTGCCTTTAGACTCAACTATTTCAACACACTCCTGGCAGGCCCCTCACATTCTACTCTCTGCAAACTACAGGTCATCCAAAACTCTGCCACCCATGTCCTAACTCTCACTGTCCTATTCATCCTTGTGGTCACTGACCTATATTGGCTCCTGGTTAAGCAATGTCCCAATGTTAAAATTCTCACCCTTGTTTTCAATCCCTCTATGGCTTCACCCCTCCCGATTTCTCATCTCCTCAACTCTTCGAGATCTCTGCGCTCCTCTAATTCTAGACTCTTGTTCATTCCCAAAATTCAACTGCTCCACAGGTGGCTGTGCTTCCTGTTGCCTGGGCCCCAAACTCTGGAATTCCCTATCTAATCCTTTCCACCTCTCTACCTCTTTTCTCCTTTAATAAAAGGTTCCTTAAGACATACCTCCAATCAAGTTTTTGGCCATCTGTCCTAATAACGCCTTATGCGCTTTTGCCACATTTTGCTTTATAATTCTTCTGTGAAGCACTTCAGTGCTATGTAAACGTTGTTGCTGGAGAGAAGTGATGTAAGACTTCTTGTTGGATAGTCTCATACCATTTGTGTGAAATCTTAAGTCTAGTGCAGCATCAAACCAGGTGTTAGTGCCAACAGAATTCCTGGGACCACCTTGAGACTTCTTACTTTCATATGCAATAGATAGCACAGATGCTACTGCATAATTATCTTACTAATAGTTGTTTGAGAGTACAGAACTTGAGTATTGCTGAAAAACGAGACATGTCTAAGCTTTTTGTCTTGCACTCAATACAAGGGGGAAAAACAACAATTTTTACTGCATGTGAAGTCAGTGCTGATTAGCTGGCAAGGGGCATTACCATAAAGAATGCATCATTGACGGTTTCTGACTAAGATTGGTTTTTATTGGCAACCTTGTAAATAGGGCCCAAGCTACTTGCTCACTGTGCAAGCTTGATGCTGAAATAGGGCACATCAAAGGTACCCTGCAGGATAATGGCTACCCTGATCAGATCATTTCACACTGTAAATCACACAGGCTCATGAACGGGCATAAGGCCGTCACTTTCAGCCTTGAAAAGTCTACCTCAGGTTACCCTAGAATGGCAAGGTATCTCAAAAATTTGAGCAACAGGTGAAGCTAGCTGTTTCATCCTGCTACTATGCTGTAGCAACACGAGTTGCATTCGCCACTAACAGGATACTACCATCAAGCCAAAAAGGCGTTCTGCCTATCACACAATTGAGTAATGTGATATATCAATTTTAGTGCTAGCGTGATGTTAGGTATGTAGGCTGTACAACCCAAAGATTGGGGAATCATATCAAACAGCATATTCCAGCTGCTGTTCACAACAGGCAGGATACAGACCATAACAAAAACAGAATTACCTGGAAAAACTCAGCAGGTCTGGCAGCATCGGCGGAGAAGAAAAGAGTTGACGTTTTGAGTCCTCATGACCCTTCTGAAGGGTCATGAGGACTCAAAATGTCAACTCTTTTCTTCTCCGCCGATGCTGCCAGACCTGCTGAGTTTTTCCAGGTAATTCTGTTTTTGTTTTGGATTTCCAGCATCCGTAGTTTTTTGTTTTTAACCTTAGGATACAGACCATGCCCAGTCAGCCCATGATTGCAAAATTCAAAACAGTGTCCAACATTAGATGTGATTCCACAATTGGTAAACATTTGCTAAATAAACCTCAACGTGCTAAGAGTCACACTGACAACCAATTTAAAATCATCAGTCGAGCCCGCAGTGTGGCACGTGGACTGGAAGCTACATATATTAATACACAAGGCCGGGCCCTGTTTTTTTGCAGACAGGAAGAACTTGTACACACATTGCGCCTGTTTCAGCTAAACAAAGTAAGTGACAACCATTCGCTGACTCAGTCCTCAGGGCAATGCCTTGACCAATCAGGGTCAAACTGCCTGGTTTAAGTTTCAAACAATGCTTGGCAGTTACTGGCAGTCACCATCAGTGGTGCATCCTCCAAGGCAATGCCGCTTGCCAACCAATCAGCACTCTCTTCACATAGTATAAATTGTTGTTTTCCCCCACATATTGGTATTCTTGCGAGTGTCCTGATGAGTGCAAGATGAAAAGCTTATTCAGATTATCTTACTATTTAAAATTTAACTGCTAGGAGAGGAGTTCTGTATCTATATAAGCACACACTCATTCTCTCCTGAGCAACAGAATTCAAGGTTCATCCAGGCTGTTTAAACAGGGTATTGTTGGGTAAAAAGAATTGCAGTTTAAACAGCTAGTGTGAACTTTTCTAGGGTTGTTTTCTTCAATCATTTTGTAATAACTGAAATACCATTTCAAATGTGAGTCAATTTACACATAAATATTTATTTCAAACAAAATCTTGAAGTTTAAATTTATCTCAGGGATCAAAAATTATCCTTTATTTCCATTTTCATCAAAATGTGCATTCTCCTTCCTACAATTAAGTCAAGTATTCAGCATCAGCCAAGCACATAAGTCTACAGCTCCTATTCCACATAGAAAGGATCTAAGGAAGTCACAGCAGAAAGTCTAACAACTTCCTTCTATGATAAGTGTCAGCTGTTGGCAACATGAGTCTTATTAATAACATTTACTTTTCATTTATAAACAGCAGTTGCACATTTTATCAAATATAAACCAGGTGTATTTTCAAACCTTGTGGTAACTAGGAGTTTTAATACAGGAGATAAACTACTCAAATTCATTTGGTAACAATTTTAGAAAAATGCTTAGATACACATCACTATTGAGCCCCTTTACAGGAAATTCCCCTCAAGAACATAAACAAGCACATTCACCAATGTTTTTTTCTAACCCCACACATTTTTCTTTGCGGCCACATATATTTCTTTGGACATGGTATTTTGAAAACTACCTTTGTGATGGTGAACCAGCAGGAAAGATAATTCAAGCCAGATTCACACTGAACAGGTTACCAGCACAGTCTACTGTCAGTAGTTTCAGGTTAATTATACTTCTGAGCCCCATGCCATTAGAGTGTGCAAAGTGATCTATGTGTCTTTCCAACACCAGAATGCCTTATACATAGAAGTTTAAAGCCTCAACCTCCCAGCTGGCTAATGTCTTATAACCCTGATTTCAACGAGGGAGGCTAGATGGAATTTTAAAAATGTCTAGTTTCCTGTTTGAGTACTATTCAAAATCATTTCCACATGACTGTCAAGTGCTCAGCATGGCTGCTTTAAAAGATACATCCTGTTATCTGATTTCAATGCCCTCTGACAACGAACAAACACACCAGCTCATCTGTCAAATTAAATCCAACTAATGACAGCAGGCAAAAAACAAATTGGTGTTGTATTAATACTAATGAGCTTGCATGCTCCTGTGATGAAATATATTCAAATAAAAAGTGCCAGTCGGAGAAAAATTCAAACCATAATAGCAGCTAGGATGAAGTGCATAAATACTGTACCTCCATGATACTGAATTCATGCTAGGAGCAAAAACAGAATTACCTGGAAAAACTCAGCAGGTCTGGCAGCATCGGCGGAGAAGAAAAGAGTTGACGTTTCGAGTCCTCATGACCCTAGGAGCTGTTTGACATTCACTACAAGGTTCTAAAAAGTTGGCATAAAATTGGTAAAGACTTCCCTATGTGAAATTAATCCCAGGGATAAACAGCTCAGAGAAGATTCAAATATGCCCTGATATTTTTAAAAACAGATATGCTGCTATTTAAAGACAGCCGGAGAGAACGTATTTAGATCACAGCGACTGGATATCAATGATTTAATTTATGATCTTTATCCTTCCCCTACATATTAAATTTGGGTCAAATAAATTGGTGCTTATGTAATTGATACACATATTTTTGCTGTATAGGAAGGTCCAGCCACAGAACTGTAGCAAGGACAAATGTCTCAGATTTGCCCTAATGATTTCTGTGGTTAGATTTAAGCAGCAGGAAAAAGAATACAGTATACTAGATTACATACCATCATCCATGATACCTCAATTGTGTCCGCATCAGTAAACTTGAGAACCTATTAATCCCACAAGTGATGGGAGTATATTGTGCTTTAAATAATGATGCAGATGAGCAGTTGAAGTTAGCACTGCAAATTGCAATGCTGAATGGGAAAAATCAGAACTGACTACAATTGTTCTCACTAGAGCGATGGAGATTGAGGGACGACTTAATAGAAGTTTACAAAATTATGAGTGGCATGGACAGAGTAGATAGTCAGAAGCTTTTTCCCAGGGTGGAAGAGTCAATTACTAGGGGACATAGATTTAAGGTGAGAGGAGAAAATTATAAAGGTGATGTGCGGGGCAAGTTTTTTTACGCAAAGGATAGTGAGTGTCTGGAATTTGCTGCCAGAGGAGGTGGTGGAAGCAGGTACAATAGAGGTGTTTAAGAGGCAGCTTGACAAATACACGAATAGGATGGGAATAGAGGGATACGGACCCCGTAAGTGCAAAATGTTTTAGCTAACGGGCAATATGATCGGCGCAGGCTTGGAGAGCCGAAGGGCCTGTTCCTGTGCTGTACTTTTCTTTGTTCTTGTTCTTTGTTCTTTGAACACACAAGAACCCTTGTACAGAGCTCCCTTCATAGCAGCTACAATCTCTAACATTAAAAAAAAAGCTTACGGTATAAGACAGCTTATCCAATAGGTGGAAATTTAAAGGTCCAAGAAAGTTTAACAACAAACAATGGATTATGCAAAACCAACACACTATTTTCTGTAGACATAATTCTGAAGATAATTTGTGTTCTGATTTTATCCATTGTAAAGCCCTATGCTGAAGTTGCATCGTAGAGTAGGGGTTTTTAATAACTTTCAAAGCTGTACAAGCATCAATATAAACACAAGTGCATCACAGCAAGAATGCAGTTTATTAGAACCAACATTTTAGTATTAAGCAAGGAGTGTCAAACAAATGAAAAAGAGTAGAGCCATATGGCTTCTCAAGCTTGCTCTATCATTCATACCGATCTTCTACCTCAACTCTACTTTCAGACCATGAACGTTAAGCAGTTATTTTGTGATTTTTAATTCTGCTTAAGGTGAATACTGGAGATTGGAACACAATTTTGAGCTCCAGTGCTGGCAAACAATCCTGAAGCAGAGTCAAGGTTGCTCTAACTTTCCCCAAAGACAGTGTCTCAGATACACTCTGTGACATTTCCTACACAAACCATCCTGTGATACCACCAAATGCCAAAAAGGAGTAGCTAATGTTATGAATAGGAAATTAGTTTGAAATTACCCCATCTAATTTACTTATACTTTACCAATAATTGGCTGCATTTGATTCCAGGATTCAAAGGTGATAGGATAAAGTGCTAACACACTGACACCTAGTCTGCAAATAATGCACATGGACTTGGTCACTGAACTAGAGATACAATGCATTTGGAGGGTTACTATGTCATGTTCATTAGCTATATTAATATTTCAATTGTGAATTGAAATCTTGAACAGTGATCATGTCAAACAAAGGATCTTAATTAAATCAACCCATTACACCATTCGTGACTCCTATTTTGGAAAAAAAAATGATAAATATAGGAACAGGAATGGGCCATCCAGTCCTTTGTGCTTGTTAGATCATGGCTTCTCTGTGTCAATTCCATTTACCCATTTTAGTGCCATATCTCTTAACATGGGCACATAGGAAATAGGAGCAGGAGAAGGCATGGAAATCTATTAATCTCTGTCTTAGACATAATGATTGAGCCTCCAATCCCCTCTGGGGTAGAGAATTCCAAAAATTCACCACCCACCGAGTGAAGAAATTCCTCATCTCGGTCCTAAATGGCCTACCTGATGGTTCCAGACACCCTGCCAGCCAGGGGAAACATCCTTCCTGCATCTACCCTGTCAAGCCCTGTGAAAAATGTATATGGTTAAATGAGACCATCTCTCATTCTTCTAAAGTCTAGAGAACATAGGTCTCGTCACCTCACTCTCTCCACATCGGACAATCCAACCATCACAGGAATCAGTCTGGTGGACCTTCATTGCACTCCCTCTATGGGAAGTATATCCTTCCTTAGGTAAGGAGAGCAAAAAGTGTACACAATATTCCAGTTGCAGATTCATCAAGGCTCAATGAAACTGCAGCAAGACCTCTTGGAAAGGTTGGACAGACTGGACTTATTTCCACTGGAGTTTAGAAGATGTAGGGATGACTTGACTGAAGTACATAAGACCCTGAATGGTCTCAACAAGGTGGACAGGGAGAGGATGTTTCCTCTTGTGGTTAAGTCCAGAACCAAGGGGTATGAGTTTTAAAATTAGGGGTTGCCCTTTTAGGACGGAGAAGAGGAGAATTTTTTTTCTGAGGATTGTGCAACTTTGGAACACTCTGCCACAGAAGGCGGTGGAGGTGGGGTCATTGAATATTTTTAAGGCGAAAGTAGATAGATTGTTAGGCAAGGAAATCAAAGGTTAATGGGAAGTAGATTAGAACATGGAATTTGAAACACAAACTGATCGGTCATAATCTTATTGAAAGATGGAGCAGGCTGGTGGGGCCGCATGGCCTATTTCTGCTCCTATTTTGTACGCTTGTATGTTCCTCCTGTACTCAAATCCTCTTGCAATAAAGGCCAACATACCATTTGCCTTCCTAATTGCTTACTGCACCATCATGCTAGCATGTAGTGACTCATGAACAAGGACACCCAGGTCCCTTTGGACATCAGCACTTCCCAATCTCTCACCATTTAAGAAATATTCAGTATTTCTCTTTTGGATAACTTCACATTATTTCCCCCACTTTATATTCCATCTGCCATATTCCTGCCAACTCACTTAGCCTGTCTATATCCCCTTGAAGCCTGTTTGCATCCTCCTCACAACTCACATTCCTACTGTTGAAGAAGTGTCATGTGGACTTGATACGTTAACTCTGTTTCTCTCCACAGGTGCTGCCAGATCTGAATTTTTCCAGTATTTTCTGTTTTTGCTTCACATTCCCACCTAGTTTTGCATCATCAGCAAACTTGGAAATATTACACTTGGTCCTCACATCCAAATCATTGATATGGATTGCAAATAGCTGCGGCTCAAACATTGATCCTGGAGTACCCCACTCGTCACAGCCTGCCAACCTGAGAACGACCTACTTATTCCTACTCTCCGCTTTCTGTCTATTAACCAATTTTCATAAGAACATATAAACTAAGAGCAGGAGTAGGCAATACAGCCCCTCGAGCCTGCCCCGCCATTCAAGACAATCACGGCTGATCTAATTTTGGCCTCAACTCCAATTTCCCGCCCTCTCCCCATAACCTTTCAACCCATTACTAATTAAAAATCTGTCTGTCTATCTCCTCCTTAAACTTATTCAGCGTCCCGGCATCCACTGCACTGAGGTAGTGAATTCCACAGATTCATGACACTTTGAGAAAAGTATTTCCTCCTCATCTCTGATTTAAATCTACCACCCCCTAGCCTAAATCTATGGCCTCTCATTCTAGAATGCCCCACAAGGGGAAACAACCCTCCCGCATCTACTTTGTCTATCCCCTTTAGCATCTTATATACCTCAATTAGATCTCCTCTCATCATCCTAAACTCTAGCAAGTATAGGCCTAAACTGCTCAATCTCTCCTCATAAGACAAGCCCCGCATCTCTGGAATCAATCTAGTGAACCGCCTCCAGTGCAACTACATCCTTCCTCAAGTAAGGGAACCAAAACTGTGCACAGTACTCCAGGTGTGGTCTCACCAATGCCTTGTACAGTTGCAACACTTCCCCATTTTTATATTCTATTCCTTTAGCAATAAATGTCAAAATTCCATTTGCCTTCCTTATTACCTGCTGTACCTGCATACTAATTTTCAGCGATTCATGCACGAGGACACCCAGATCCCTCTGCACTGAAGCATTCTGAAGTTTCTCTCCACTTAAATAATAAGTCACCTTTTTATTCTTCTAGCCAAAATGGATAACCTCATACTTATCCACGTTAAACTCCATCTGCCAAATTTTGGCCCATTCACCTAACCTGTCCATATCCATTTGTAAGTTTCTTATTTCTTCATTGCAACTTACTTTCCCACATATTTTGGTGTCATCTGCAAATTTAGCTATAGTGCCTTCTATCTCTGAATCCAAGTTATTAATATAGATTGTAAATAGTTGGGGTCCAAGGACAAAACCCTGTGGCACCCCACAATCCGTACCAGCATATTAGCCCATATCTCATGTGCTCTAATTTTGTTTACAAACCTCTTATTTGGGACCTTATTGAAAGGCTTCTCAAAATCCAAATACACACACCCGCTAGTTTCCCCCTTATCTATCCTGCTAGTTACATCCTCAAAAAAAAACTCCGACAGGGCTATCAAACATGATTTCCCTTCCGTAAATCCATGTTGACTCTGCCCAATCCTACCATTCCATTATTTTCAAAGTGTTCAGTTATCTCATTTGTTTTAATATAAACAGATTTTAGTATTTTCCCTACCACTGATGTCTGACTAACAGGTCTGTAGTTCTCTGTTTTCTTTATCTCTCCTTTCTTAAAGAGTGAGATTATATTTACTACCTTCCCTTACTTTCAGGGAGCTGAAAGGAACTGGACCTATCTGGCAGCACCTCTAATCGAAAGCAGATACATTTAAAATGAGGCTTGGGGCCTTTCTTTATCTTCAGGGAGCTGAAGGAAACCAGGCCAGCTCTGGAACACCTCTAATCGGGAGCCTTCAGGAGCTGACTGTTTGGAAAACAAAAATCAAAATGCCATCACAGGAAAACCATAAATTGATTAGTTGGTGGGAAACTGCTGCCAGGGAATGTCTGTAAACAGCAGGAATTTTTTTTTAAGAAGTTTTAAGTAAAAGCAGCAACTTAAAATTAAGAGACTCAAGCAGGGAAGTGACGTAAATTTAATGTATGGCAGGGCTATGCAGCCGCATGGAACATGCATCCTGTGGCATGTGGGAAGTCGTGCACATTTCCCATGACATAGGTGAACACGTGCAGAAAGCGTCACCAACTACAGAAACTTGAGTTCAGGTTTCAGAGTTTGAGTGACAGTCGGAGTCGCTGTTGGGCAACCACAAGGCTGAGAACTGTACAGATAGCACATTTAGGGAGATGGTCAGACAGCAGGTTAAGAGTGCAGGCAGAGAGGAGATGGGTGACCGCCAGTCTAGGAGGACCAGGCAGGTAGTGCAGGAGTCCCAAGCTCATCTCATTCACTAACCAGATACTGGTGAGGGCAATGGTTATTAGACCATAAGGCGTAGGAGAAGTAGGCCATTCGCCCCTCGAGTCTGCTCCGCCATTCAATGAGATCATGGCTGATCTGATAATCCTCAACTCAACTTTCCTGTCTTTTCCATGTAACCCTTGATTCCCTTACTGATTAAAAATCTGCTTATCTCAGTCTTGAATATACTTCATGACCCAGCCTCTACAGACCTCTGCAGCAAAGAATTACACAGATTGACTACCCTCAGAAGAAATTCCTCTTCATCTCTGTCTTAAATGGGTGACCCCTTACTCTGAGATTATGCCCTCTGGTCCTAGACTCTTCCATAAGGGGAAACAACCTCTCAGCATCTACCCTGTCAAGCCTCCTAAGAATCATATATGTTTTAATAAGGGCGCCTCTCATTCTTCTAAACTCCAATGAGTACAGGCCCAACCTACTCAACCTCTCCTCATAAGAAAGTCCCTCCATCCCCAGGATCAACCTATTGAATCTTCTCTGGGCTGCCTCCAATGCCAGAACGTATATCCTTAGATAAAGGGACCAAAATTGTTCACAGTATTCTAGGTGTGGTCTAACTAATGCTTTGTATCGTTTTAGCAAGACTTCCCCATTTTTATACTCCTTCCCTTTGAAATAAAGGCCAACATTCCATTTGCCTTCCCTATTACCTGTTGAACTTGTATGTTAATTTTCTGGCATTCATGCACAAGGGTAGTGTAACCAGAGCTAAGTCCATGGCGCTACGGGTGAAGGAAGAAGAGTAAGAGCAATTGTGGCAGTGGAGTCAATAGTTAGTGGAACAGACAGCATTTCTGCAGCTGTAGACGTAATCCAGGATGGTATGTTGCCTCCCCGGGGTCAAGGATGTTGCAGAGCAGCTGCAGGACATTCTTATGGGTGTGGGTGAACAGTCAGAAGTCGAGGTCCACATCATCACCAATGACATAGGTAAGAAGAGTGATGAGGTCCTGAAAGCAAATTTTAAGGGAGCATGGAAAGAAAATAATAAGCAGGGTTTCAAAAGGCAGTAATCTCAGGATTACTCCCAGTGCCACGTGCTAGCAAGTACAGAAATAGGAATGCATGACTAGAGGGATGGTGTTGGAGGGAGGGCTTTGGATTTCTGAGGCATTGGGATGGTTTCTGGGGCAGGTAGCACCTGTATAAAGAGACAGGTTACACCTTAGCAGGACTGGGACCAATAACTGGGACCCAGTTTTTAAATTTACCATTAACCTAGCCTCAACAGTGTGTTGAGAAATGATTATAAATTCACCCCGGAATGTTACAGGAACTAGAGATAATTTAAGCAAGCTCTATTTGTATTTGTGGGCTTTAGAAATGAGTTTTAGCTTTACATTTAGGCTTAATTTATATTTCTGTAATGGTGTGTTAAGAAAGGAGGGGGATGTTGAGTTTCAGTTTCACTTTAAAAGATGCTTGCCTTATAATGAGGTTTTATGACTCTTGAAAGGGGAGTTAAAAAAAAACAAAGGTAAAAAAAAATGTGCTGTTGCCTAGCAACAGCAGGCCACAGAGAGAAAGAAACCAAAAGCAGTTTGAGTTCAGTTGAAGTCAGGTGAAACTGGATACAAGAGGGGGAGCTGGAGGAGCAGGTCCCAAAAACTAAAGAAGAAAGTCCCCAAACTGGGGAGTGGAACAGGAATGGCCCCTAGAGGACACTTAAGTCAAAGGACCTGATGAGTGAAGTTAAAAGTAAGGAGCAAAGCGTAAAGTTCCAAGCTTAAAAGAAGAAAGCTGCAGGATACAGACTTAAAGCAAAATGGATCTTCTGGCTTCTCACAAGCCTAAGGAGACAGGTGAAGGTTTGTAACTCTTTACTATGTGCATGTGAAGCAGTGGTGTTCTGTTAGCACAGATGAGTCTGAGAGAGGGTGCATGGAAGAAATCTTGAATGCATGTGGCATTCCAGGGGAGAGAAACATCAGAAGGAGAATTTGAAAACGTGAAGGTGGACCCTTGTAGCAGGTTTCTGAGAGAAAACATTATTTGGGAGAAGATTCCAAAACGAGTTCTTTGAGTGGAGATTGGCAACCCTCATGTGACAGATGGAGTTTGGTGAGACCAGTTGGCTCACTGCATAACAAGTGTCTGGGGAGAGTTGATGAGAGTTCCATATCATCTGTTTGGGGTGGCTTCTGTGACTTGGTTTCAGAGTGTGGTGTGCCTGACCACAGGTTCCTTACGGTTTACATGGACTGTGTACTTACTGGGAACATGAGAGTATAAGATAACTTTTGTGTTACCTTCATGAATTTGTAAAAAGGTACAGTTGTGGATGAAGGCGTATTGTAATATAGTTCATCTTTTCTTGTTTAATAAATGTTTTATTTTGTTAAAAAATTCATCAACTGACTCCTGTTCAGTAGCCACTCTCCATGTTTCTAAACAAAAAATAAAAAAAGTCAGAATTTATCAAGCCAGGTTCTACCCTGGGATCTGGTTTGTCCAATAGTAACATCGGCTGGGATCATAACAATGGCCTAGCTCTCTTTGTAAGATTTCTGCCCCTTTGTGCTCAACCTTCTTGACAGTGGAAAGTTTCTCTCCATCTACCTATCCAATCATATCCTTGAATCATCTTAAATTTCTCTACTAGATCACTCCTTAGTCTTCTTTAATCAAAGGAAAACAAGCCTAGTCTATGCAACCTGCCGTCAACTAAATGCTTTTAGCAGATCTACACTGCACCCACTCCAAGGTCTATACATACTGAGGTGCAGTGCAAAGCACTCAGTACTTAAAATGCAGTCCAATCAAAGCCAAATGCTGTCTCAAAATTTTGTTTAAAATGTTTGTTTAAATTTCTCTCCTATATATTTATAACCCAACTCTCCATTGCAGAAAATGTACATCGAGTTAAATTGCTGCACACCACTAAAGATGCATATCTTACCATCAATAACAATGTAATTCAATATACTTCTATTGCACAACATGTTATTGCTGCATTAGCAAATAATAGTTACCCCTATGGGGGTAGTGCTCATGTTTCATGAAGAAGCAGGGCAGATTTGTACACAAAATTGAAGAACAACCAAAAATGTAAACGTTAGAGGTATAAGGGCGACTCATCCCTCTTTCCGAGCTCAAATATGTATAACCTAGATGTTTACAATGCTTAAAAAAACTCATAACTACATGGAGGAACTATAACTTAATTACTGAAGTTCTGGAGAATTGAAGAGCAATAATGAGAAAATTCTTGAAGTAAAAAGTGAATACAACTAGATAATACAATTTTAAATTCCAATGGTGGCTTTGATCATTTCAAAGTATTTGCATAATCTTTACAGGGCAAGGGTTTCCCATTATGCAACACAAACAGCTTACCTGAAACTGGAGGTCTGTGGACACAGATTTCCTCCACACTGGCCCCACTCCGAAACTTGCACACACAGATCTGCCTATGCAGCTGCCCATTGTCTGTGGAATTTGTAGAATTCACAGAATTTCCCTGATTCACATCAATCGCTGGAACTACCTGGACTTCTCTCACACTTTCAGAGCAATTTGCAGAGATTCCCAAGGTCATTGGTCCCTTAATCAAGTCACCAGCAGGCAAGGAACATTGCTTCATCTGCAAACTGCAGCTTGAATTATCAATTCTAGCCACTGAAATCCTGGGAGGGGACTGAACTTGTGGTAGATCAACTTCTTCATCTTCTGGGATGGGATTGTACCATATCTCCCCCTCATCATCTGCATCATTTTCTTCACTATGATCCAGAGAGTTCTCTGCAGCATGCTTTGGGTCATTTTGTCGGATGTGCTCTCTTGGTGGATCTGCAAGCTGCTGCCTGCTTTCTTGTAAGGGGCTTAGGCCACTTGCATAATTTGTTAGCTCTACTGTTACAGGAGCATTGGTCTCTTCATTCAAGTAAGGATTGAGAGTGCTTTGCTGCAGCCAGTTTCTTTTTTTGGATACGGTGATGTTGTTTATGTGCGGCCTGTGGTCATTGAGTTCGTTAGCTTCATTGGCTTTCAATTCTCTCTTGCTAACTGAAGAAGCATGAACATTTTCAATGAAATCTTTATTGGGGAAAAAAAGAAACAGCTTATCAGTTTAGCAGGTGAAAACATTTGGAATGTTTACACCAAACATGCAGAACACAAAAGACACATCCAGATACAATATAAAGTTCTATCCCACTTCTTACAATAGATAGCATTCCAAACTCTGCAATTCATAGTTTACTGAAATTAAACAATACTTCATTATAACTTAAGTGCCTATGCACTGTATGGAATTAGATTTGCCAATAGCTACAGGCTACAATTATATTCAATTCAGTGAGATAGTGATTACCTTCAAAATATTCATGTTTACAGTTGTTGCATACTTAGTTACAATAGTTCACACTTCAGATGTGAATTTGCTCAGTTATCTAAAATTCTTGCAAGTCCTTGGATTTGTAAACAAACCTACACAATGTCATCACCAACAGATCTTGATTACAGTCTTCAAAATTGAGATGTACGCTTTCTAAAATCCTACGTATATAACCACTTTGAAATATGAAAGCTGATGTTATTCTACAAATAATTCAAGTGGCCAAATCTTGTTTGTATAACAATAAGAAATTGTAGTGGGCCCAAAATAGTTAAAAGGAAAACCAACTGGCATATACAATTTTCTGAAAAATCTGGCCCTGCATTATATCTGGACTCAGTTACAGTTGAACTGTGCATGGATGCATTTAGGATTTGGAACCAGTACTCAAGATCTCCAATATTTGGTTTAAAACACTGCAATTTAACATGAAATTGTGTCCACTTGCTCCTGGCAAAACAGGTAACTCAGGACTGCCATGTTGTTCTGGGTGTAAACACAGCCAACTCACATTGACAAAGATGTGTTTACTTCCAGTCTTTGCAGTAGTGGTTGGCTATACCACATAATATTGCCTTCTAGGCAAATACTTTCACAGGAATGCCGTGGTCACAAAACACGCAAGCACTACAACACTTTGGTATATTACTACTTTTAAGGGACTACAAATAAGCCGCACGTTTGTACTTGCACTACATTCCAACATAATTCAGATAACAGATTCAACTAGTTCTCAATTCTTTCCCAATGCTGATATTATCAGGTATGCTTTACTAAACATGTACTTACCCTAGAAATTAACCCACAACTGAGCCACTTTTCAACTGGAAACAACATCTTAAAGAAAAGTGCATGGTAGCTCATTAGGGATGGCATGTTTTTCATTCACATGCATGTCTGAACCCACCAACTATGAAACAAACATTTTATAATACTAAACATTTATCGGTAATCCGAGTTCTTGTTACTTCAAATCAACTAGTCCACATGCAAAACCACTTAGTTTTTACAAGTTTGTCCAAATTCTATTTAAATGCTCAAACAGACCTACTTTTATGTCTCCAAGACTTGGACCTCAGAAAAAATGGCATTTAAGTAAGATTTTTCAGGAGCACCAGATGTCTCAAAGCACTTTGCAGCCAATGAAGTATTTTTTTCAAGCATCCCAACCGTATTGTTGAAAATGTGGCAGCCAATTTGTACACAAGCTCTCTCACACAGCAATCTGATAAAGATCTGATAATCAACATCACCAGAGACAATTGAGGGATAAATATTGGCCAACTCATGAGGCAGAACTGCCCTAAACGTCTCTGAAATAGTGCCATGGAATCTTCTGCACCAACCTGAGAGGACCAAAGAGACTGTGTAGGCTTAATGACTCATCATTTAGAAGAATGAGAGGTGATCTCATTGAAACGTACAAAATTCTTAAGGGGCTTGATAGAGTAGATACAGAGGTTGTTTATGCTGGTTGGGGAAACTGAAACATGGGGGCACAGTCTCCAGATAAGGGGCTGATCATTTAGGGCTGGGATGATATAACATATGAACTTGGAGCAGGAGGCGGCCATTTGGCCTTTTGAACCTGCTCTGCCATTCAATAACATCTGATGGTAACCTCAAATCTGCATCCCGCCTTTCCCCAATAACCTATCACCCCCTTGTTTACCAAGAATCTATCCACATCTGCCTTAAAAATATTCAAAGGCTCTGCTTCCACTGCCTTTTCAGGAAGAGAATTCCAAAGACTCTCAACTCTCAAAGAAAAAACTCCACCTCATCTCCATTTTAAATGGGCAGCCCCTTATTTTTAGAATGACCCCTAGTTCTAGATTCTCCCACCAGAGAAAGATCCTCTCCACATCCACTCTGCAAGACCTCTCAGGATCTGAAAGGTTTCAATGAAGTTGCCTTTTATTTCAAAGGGTTGTAAATCTTTGGAATTCTCTACTCCAGAGCATTGTGGATGCTCCATCAATGAATACATTTAAGCCTGAGATAGTCAGGTTTTTGGTCTGAGGGAATCAAGGGATATGAGGAAAGAGAAGTGAAGTGGAGTTGAAGCTTAAGATCAGCCATGATCGTATTGAATGGTGGAGCAGGCTTGAAGGGCCATATGGTCTACTCCTGCTGCTATTTCTTATGTTCTCACTTGAAAGACAATACCTCCAATAGTGTAGCCTTCCCTCAGTACTGTACTGGAGTATCAGCCTTGATTTTTGTACTCAAGTCATGGAGTGGGGCTGGAACCCATTCATCCCTTCATGCAAGACATCATAATTTATACCTAAATATATTATGCTGGTTGAGTAATGGCATTCTTATAACACCAGCAATACATTTACAGATTCTGATGAATCCTCATGCCACTAACTTTTTCTAACATCTAATTAACTATCATGCAATACTCATTCTCGTTTGAAGTGGCAAGCTATGAAATACCAGCAGGTCTACCATTCTCCCTTTATAGACAAATTTCTGCCAATTACAGACTAAGTTTCAAACAATACTCTCACTTTTTGTTGAACAGTATTTCAAAAGGCTAACAGCAACAAATATTCAGCCTTCCGGCAACTAAGTAGGCATTGCAATTTATAATTCTTGGTACCTTACTGTCTTCAATTTTAGAAGAAACCAGAAAATTCCTCATAAGGATTTTCAAATCCATTAGCAAGAACAAAATGACTTCATGCTCTCTGGTTAACAATCTATAAATACAAATATTTACATTTGCCAGTATTGGATAACGGATCCTCTCCCCTTTCCTCTCCTGTTGTTCCCTTCAATTACATCCAGTGATGGCAACATTAACACTTAGCAACTCCAGTTTAGCTGAAGTCAATGCAATAATTAATCACATAATGGGCCGTAGGTTCTGACTAGTGGTGTCAGAAAGAAATGGCCTGCAGGAATTTTGCTGGGGCCTGCAGAGGGTGGGTGAACGGGTAGGGAGGGGAAATCGAAAAAATACCTACTTACCTGGTCTTGAAAATTATGCTGACACTTCCGTTCGCCAAAGCTGCTTGGGGCCTGCATTGAAATACACCTCACAGGCCCCAGCGAAGAGTGGCTCCAGCAGATTCAAGGAGGCCACGCCCACATTTTTACGGCAGTCACTGCCAAAAAGCAAGTTTAATGGTCCAGAGAAATTGACAGGCCAGGAGAAGGTAAGTGGATAGGATTTAGGGGGGGGTGAGGATGACCGGGGGCAATCCAGGACTGTGGGGGGGGGAATATGTCAGAAGTCTGGTGGGGGGGGGGGGGGGGGGGGGGGGGGGGGGGGGGGGGGGGGGGGGGGGGGGGGGGGGGGGGGGGGGGGAGAGATGGGTAGAAGTCCTAAGGCAGAGGTCCGAAGGAGGTCTGGAAAGGGTTGGAGGTCAGGCTGGGGTGGTGGGTCTGAGGGAGGGTCTTGGGGGTGGGTTGGGCGGAAGTCAGCGGTCCGGGGGTTTGTGAGGGAGGTCTGAGGTTGGGTGGGGGGGGTAGGGGGTAGGTCAGAAGTCTGCGGGAAGTGGATGGGAGGGTCCAAACTCTGGCTGGGGGGGGGGGAGCAGAGGGATGTGCAAGAGGTCCAGGGGCTGGGATTGGGGTGGTGCTGTCATAGATCGGGGAAAGGGACGGTGGAGTGGTGGGGTGTCCGGGGGGGGCAGGGTGTGGCGATGGCAAGGCCCGTGGGGTCAGTCTTGGACTTCTTTACAACAGTTACTCAAAAGTTAGAAAAGCTTTTAATTCTTCTAACCTTTTCTGAGTCACTATTGGTATAACTCCATTCGGAGTTTGAGATTTAAAGCACATTTTCAGATGGCCCCCAGCGCAGCACAATTGTTCATTTCTAGGCAATTATTGTGAAAACCTTTACCTGTAAATATCCTAGGGGGATTCCCCAGCAGATTTTTGGGGTACCCTCCAAATCCAACGTTGGGTAGTTCAAAGTTACAGGCCAATATCATACCGGTGTTCAACATGCACTTACCAAGCCTCCTTCAATAGTACCTTCCAAACCTGTGACCTCCACACCTAGGAGGATGAGGGCAAGTTCCCCTCCAAGCCATACACCACCCTGACTTGATACTATACCAAAGTTCCCTTACTAGGTCAAAACCCTGGAACTCCCTAACCTCACCGTGGCTGTACCTGTACCACATGGACTGCAGCGGTGCAAGGCAGCAGCTCACCACCATCTTTTCAGGGGCAATTAGAGATGGGTAATAAATACTTGCCTTGTCAGCGATGTTCAGATTCCAAGAACATATCCATCTAATGTGCCATTTGCCCAGGGATATTCCAAAACCTTTGTCCAGTACACAATAGTTGATAGGCATAATATTCGTGCAGCTGGGTTACCCGTTGCGTGTATTGGGCTTTTATTTTATTTGTTCATGGGATGTGAACATCACTGGGTTTCTTAGTTTCTACAGTATTTTGCTGAGTTTCTGGGCTTCTTTAGAAATAAGCTCCACAGCAACAAGCCAATTAATGAAGGCAAGTACAATGTAGCCAACATAAATGAAGTGGCAAATATAATTCACATATCTAGCATTCAATATGCAGAACAGCTCAACTGATCTTGAATATAAAACAAAAACAGAACTACCTGGAAAAACTCAGCAGGTCTGGCAGCATCGGCAGAGAAGGAAAGAGTTGACGTTAACTCTTTTCTTCTCCGCCGATGCTGCCAGACCTGCTGAGTTTTTCCAGGTAATTCTGTTTTTGTTTTGGATTTCCAGCATCCGCAGTTTTTTGTTTTTGATGTTGAATATAGGTAGGTTGCTACTCTGAGTTTGCCTTTGCCAGGAACATTGTTAAATCTCCCTAAACTTTTTTCACTTCTGACTCCCAATGGAGAGAAAAGACTTTCCACTTATCTTGCTAAAAAACATTAAACCCAGGCCTCAAAGATGACAGGGCCTTATCTGAACAAATACACTACCTTGTGCACTCTTTATTACCAGTTTTACCTTTGATTAACCATTTTATAACAGAAACTTGTTTGATGGTTTAGAGATTTACCCAACAAATAACTGAATTAGGAACAAGAAAGGTCTCAAGTTCTTTGCTTTATTAGCTTCAGTGCTTCTAGCTTTGGAAATGGAAGGGAAGAGGACATTGCCAGCTAGACAAGGTCCCTGTTCTTGAGCACTATCCAGTAACTTGCGTTGAAAGCACGATTGTGTGATCATCAGGAAAGGATGGGAATCAAGTTGGCTTTAAAACACTCTGTGGCTGATCTGCTGATATTTAAAGTTAAGGGTCACAAATGAATAGGCATTTCAGTGAGGTACTGGAGGACAACTGCTATCTGCAGATCTGCCTCCCAGAAGATGAAATGAAGAAAACTAGTTAAGTTAATTGGAGAAAAAAAGTGAAATTCATGTCCAACATATGAATCAGATGATCTCACATTTTATTATACAACCTTTGAGTTAGCACTTTCTTATTGAAAATATAACCAACCAATGAACAGTGAAGTTGAAAGCAAATTGGAGGCACCAGTGTACCCTATTACTGAACTCATTGAGGTAGCAATTTAAATAGGTGAAAGAATTCTCACTAACTTTCCTGTTGCCCACTTACATTTTGTTATAAGTAACATTAATCTGTTTTTTTCTTTTTCACTGCTACACCTGATTCTACTGAGTTATTTTAAGCATGCATGTCAAGAAAATAAACAGAACCACAATAATGAACTGCCTGCGTAATGGAGGACAGCCACAAGGATTCTAGGCATGGCCTCATCCTTTAATCAAGCTGCCTGTCTGCAATTACAGCCTTCCCAACATACAACCTTTCATTTAGTCATGCTTTAGGTCTGTAGATTTTACTGGACAATGCCTTAGCTCAGCTTGGTAGCTCCTTTACACTCCAATTAAAGCTTTCATACAACATAAATCAAATGCTTTGATTAATACCCAAACATTCTTACCATTTATTGAGATACTTTTGCAGGGGTGAAGGGGAGAAAAAGGAAGCAGGGAAAGAGAAGGGAATTTGTAGCTTGAGGCTCAACCTAAGGCCAGTAATTCAACGAACACATACATTCACTGAAGAAAGCTCTACAGAATGTTCCACATACCAGAGTCAACAGACCATACACATGTCTGGAATCAGTGCCCAAGGCTACCAATTCTTCTCATGACCAGTCTTTAGTGCGGCAGTAATTTTGACAACCTTCACAGCAGTATTTTTATATATACACACCTTGAAAAAGATGAACTTTAAAAACAATCTCAAGAAGATCGAATTGTGCACTTGAAATTCAAGATTTTGATGTCGAGGAATATTCCTTTCTGAGACAGACTTCTGATATTCAGTTAGTTTATTTTTCAAAAAATCTATCCCAGCTTCAAAAATCATTAAAGTCACTTCAAGAATAAAAATTGTGGATCAATAATGGTTAACCCATGTAATCCTCTGACTAAAGCATGGATATCATTTACTTTAATAGCTTTTGTAATCCAACTCAGTGTAGCAATATTTACTTTCATCAAATGCAGTACTCACATGAAAGGTCATCGACCTGAAACATTAACTTGGTTTCTCTCTTCACAGATGCTGAGTGTTTTCCAGCATTTGCTGTTTTATTTCAGATTTCCAGCATCTGTAGTTCTTTTCTTTTGTTGCAGTATTCTGACAGAACTAAAGCTTGTTGGAAATAACTAACATTTAATGGTAAATGATGGTAATAATACTATAGTTTACTGCAAATTATAAACTAGCCACATTCAGCATTTTCCAAGAATTATAACATTTACACTAATTTATGCCCAAGAATGTTTGGCAAGTCACATTTCAGAGAAAAAGGGCATTTCAAAAAGGGAGAATGTATAGGCCATAATTTCCTTCAAACAACTTAGGAGTGGGACATAAATGCATGATGTTGTTGTTGAAGTGGGAAAGAATAATACTGTTAGGATTTGAAAGAACATCTTGGGCACAGTTCTGCAGGATAACTGCTGCAAGATCACTAACTGCAATGTAAAGGCAGATACATATTTTCTATCAAAAATCCAAGCTCCACATAACATGGCTGATTTTGAGACACCACAATAAACGTATTGCTGACCGTACTTTGGTCCACATAAAAGTGAACAATGGGGTGAGTCTTGCAAAAAAGGTAGTTACAAATCAGATTTCCAGCATCCATAGTAATTTGCTTTCATCTTAAGGCAACTCAAACACAAACATGCTACAGGAGAGAAAGCATGAGTGCGATTCCTCAGGTTGAAAATTCTTGATAACTGTTATGCCATCAGGGTGGAACAAGGGACACATCACCACACAATCACAAGTCAGACCTCCCCAGGGAGTTTGTGGCGATTTTATAAATTTGTTCATGGGATGTGGATGTCACTGGCTCAGCCAGCGTTATTGCCCATCCCCAACTGTCCTTGCAGAGGGCATTTAGGAGTCCACCATATTGCTGTGGGTCTGGAGTCACATGTAGGCCAGACCAGATAAAGACGACAGATTTCCTTCCCTAACTGACATTTGTGAACCAGGAGGGTTTTTATGACAATCGGCAATGGTTTCACAGTCATCATTAGACTTTTTAATTCCAGATTTTTATTGGATTCAAACTCCACCACGTGCCATGGTGGGATTCGAACCCAGGTCCCCAGAGCATTACCCCTGGGTTTCTGGATTACCAGGTTGGGGAGGAAGAAGGGGATGGGGGTGAAATCTGAAGGCAAAGGCAGCAACTGCATGCAATTTAAATTAGACCAAATCCCATTTAGCTGTTAAAGCTTCAATTCTTCATTCAACAATCAGTCTTGAAAGTTTTCATCTTCACATTGTACCATTCAAGTTAATAGATCAGAAAGCACTTAAACACCACTAGATCTTCCATCACATTTCATCGGTGTAGTCAAGATCAAGTACACTCTTCAAGTGAAGCAGGATTACAAAAGGAGAATATGGCCAGTGCATTTAGATGCAATTCAGTCTCCACTCTGTACTTATTTTGACATAATACTTGGATTCAATATTATTTAACCATAAACAGCAAAATTTAGGGAAATTTGGGAAGTAGATCTGGCTAAATTAAAAGAGGTTCTGTTCAATTCAGCCAGGGAATTCACACAACCATGAAGTACTACAGTGTCACCACTGATGCATGACTGCATGGCTGTAATGAGAGTGAAAAAATAATATAGGGAGTTTCTATTATAAATGTGTACAGCCCTTTATAATAGAACATTAGGCACTAAAGTGTAATATGTGGCAAAAGGAAATAAATGTTTGTAGACTGGAAATGTAAAGGCATAACATTTATATTTCCTTATAGTGGGCTAAATGTTACTGACGTCCAGCTCCAAATATAGTTCTTCATGTTCTATGGAATACATCTCTAAAACCTGTACAACACTAATTAATCACACACTTCAAAAGTGTCTTCGTTGTTTTCCTCTAGTGTATACAAATACACAAAAGCAGCATAATTGCATCTATTTTGTGTATATGTAATTATCTCAGCTTAAATTGATAAACATCATTCTTTGGCTCACCTTTAAAAATGACTGATGAATTACAGAAATGCATGTGGGAGCATTTTGGTTAAACACAATGCTGGCCATCAATAGCACAGCAAAAACTGCTTAGCGTGCTACTTTCACTGCATATCATTTGACCATAACACTGAAGAAAAATCAATGTGACATTGCAAGAGTGAACCTGGTTCAACGACAGGGAAAAAATTCCCTTCAAAATATTTTTGAGTTCTTACTTTACTACAATGAGGGTAGGGTGCAGCGAACTCCTAATGAAGGTAATTCATTTGGGCTGGCATTCATTTTGTTTCAGCATGATGGAAATATTTACATGGTCAGGATAAGTTTTTTTTTTAAAAACATGTTTTAAAACAAATGAATCTTTTCTACATATCCAACTGACAATTTTTCAGCATTTTAGATTGACTTGCAAACAAGTGATTGATGCAGGAGAAATTATTTTCTTATATGCTAAAATGATGCAAGATACTCGGAATAAAATCAAAGAAACATCAAGGAGTTTGTACCATTATAAAATAAATGAGTTGAGAGAAGTGTTTTGCTTTAAATCAAATAAATTGCTTTGTAAAATTAACTAAAGGAACATGTATTTGTTCTAAGATATACTATAAAGCTTCAACTATAAAACTAGAAATTACCTGGTGTTTCTCAAATACATTTCAACAATTACTTTGACTTATTCTACAATAACTTTACAGTTCAATTAGCACTGCCACTGTTCAAACTAATACTTAATATTTTCTTCACAAAATATTTTCTGTGCCCAGATAGTCACCAGCAACAATTCTGTATATGCAAATCCAATGTGAGTTGCAAGAAAGAAAGAACACACTCAAGAACTTCCCAAGCTTCATCTGATAGATAAAAAGAAATAGATGGTGCCAATACAGCACTTACCAGAATGCAAACAGAACTTGCAAATGGCAAGGGCGGAGAGGAAGAGAAGTAAGTAACACCTCCAGCTTCACCCTGCTTTTTTGTACTTCACATGAATCTTCCCATTAAGAAATATTTAGAAGTGTTTACAAACCAGTAATAAGTATGCAACAAGGACAAACCTAATGCCATACAGAACTTACAATATGAATTGCCAACTGATTTCACAAACACTGATGTTCAATACCTACTTGATTAGGAGACAGGAATAGCAAATTCACCATATATTGCATAGGTACATAAAATTAGTAATATCATGCATCATAACCCAGTGTTAGTGGCAGCCTACCACCACCTTTAAAATTCCGAATCAATAATCTTAGGAAAGAAACAGCCTCCACCAGAGTTAGTCACCAATCAGTCAAACAGACAAGAGGCAGAATCCCATTTGCAGACAGCTTATTCTGGAGTGTAAGACACCAGCTGGATGCTTCACAGTGGACGACAGATCCGTGCAAAAGGCCCGATGAAGAAGTGATCCAGTTGCCATAGCAACTTCCTACCTGTCAGCAAGACTCTCTGGCTGGTAGGGGACGGTGCTGTTTTGTTTCCTTGTACTCTTATAGCAGCAGGGAAACTGGTCTTCTGTACTTCTACTTCTTTGCTGGTTGCCTGACCTGGCAATGAACCAGATGGCATACTGACTCTGACAGACCCACTAATACGCTCTTTCATCTCCAAGGACAGCATGCGTCCTCTGTGCATCCATTCTTGCATTTTGTTGACTGTCACTGCAGGTGGTTTTAAAGAGCATCCCTGGCTATCATCTTGTTTGCCACATGATCCACAGACCATGTCACTGGAATCTCTCAACTTATTCACATCACAGCTAGAGTCCTTAAACAACATCATGCTACCTTCAGAAGACTGAATTACATCCTTAACACACACTGAAGTGTTAACTGAGGGCGAATGACTAGGATGTGAGCTCCCAGCATTGCAGGAAGCCTGGCCTTCATTGTGAAGACCTCTGAAAGCACGAAAATGCACAGTGTGTTCTGACTGTTCATCTTTCGATTCAGTGTCACTGAGACAAGATACATTAGCATAATTAATAACCCCATCACTCACTGATCGTGGCAAAGATGGTCTGCCTATCACGCTAACTAGGTTTGCAATGCTTTTGCTGGCAAATTCTTTCTTGGGAGACCCAGTGTGTTTACCTGGCAGAGAATCTGTATCGGATACCTGTTGCTGCAGGCTAATCTCATCAGAGGACCAAGCGTCACTGTCTATAACCCTAACTGATGACTGCGTGCAAACACTATCCTGTGAATGGCAGCTCACACCACCCAATCTATTACTTGCAGGGTTATCCATTGGCATGTCATGCATTGCATGTATGAGCAGATAATAGGCTTCTTGCAACTGGGTCCTGAGCCTCTCTTTCTCCTGGGCACTGTCGAGGCTGTGCTTCCTGTGCCTGTTACAGTTCTGGGAGAGGACAGTCTGCAAGTGAGACTGCGGGACGGTGGGCAGGTTGGGGCACCTCAAGCCTCGAATGTCGGGCTCGTAGTAGCCCTGCAAACACTGGTTATCATAGTAATCCTCCTCCTCCTCCTCCTCCTCCTCCTGGCTGTCTAGTGAGTGGATGGATTGCCTGCGGCTGGGCTGCTGCTGCCCGGGGCTGGGGGATGCATGCAGGGGAGTAGGGAGAGGGGAGCCCGACATCTCCATCAGCTCCAAGCCAGTCAGGGCACCCGCTACAAGCCCTGCCACGCCGATGCAGAGGATGCCGTTCGCCTCCGGCGGGCAGCCGGCTCCCCCCGCCGCCTGCACCCCGCTCGCGGGCTGCATCTCCTGGGCTGCGATCCCGGGCTCGTCCGCTGGCACCGGGCTCTGCGCTCCAAGCCCGCTGGCGATGCCGGGGATCCTCGTCTCCTCCTCCTCCTCCTCCTCTTCCTCCTCCTCCTGCTCCTGCTCCTCTCCGCCGTTGCTCCCCGACCCTGCTAAAACTTTCGCACCGCCAACCACTACCCCGGGCCCGGCCTCTTGTTGCTGCTGCTGCTGCCGCCGACGCCGCTCCTTGGGAGGCTTCGCTTTACCTTCCTGGCTCCTCGTCCCGCCGCCCGGCGACTTCTTGGACTTCTTTCCCCTCAGTTTGGCGAAGAGAGTCCGGCGTAAGGGATCGGCCATCGCTCTGTGTCGCTCTCGTTAGGCTACCTGTCGCTGCCCGGCCAGCGATAGGGCTGCCGCCGCTCTGGCCGCGCTCCTGCGCGATCTGACTGGCTCCGGGGCTCGAGCTGCCTCCTTGCTCAGCCTGGCGCCTCTCGCGCACGCGTCAGCCATCCTCGAGCCTCCT
Source organism: Carcharodon carcharias (assembly GCF_017639515.1). Taxonomy (NCBI): domain Eukaryota; kingdom Metazoa; phylum Chordata; class Chondrichthyes; order Lamniformes; family Lamnidae; genus Carcharodon; species Carcharodon carcharias. The sequence goes on from NC_054482.1 coordinate 115,140,014, forward strand.
GTTTGAAGCTGGGCTCACCAACCGCCGTCGCGCGATCCGGCCGGGGCGGGCAGCGCGCAAGCGCGGAGCCGCCGGGCACCGCCCACCGCACCGGCTAAACCAATAAGAGGGCGGGGATGGCTAGGGGGCGGGGAGCTGCTCGGACCCCCCCCCCCCCCCCCCCCCCCCCTCCGCGCGAAGGTGCGAGCGCGCAGGCGCGGCACCAGGTAACCGTCCCTCCCCCTCTTCCCGACACACCTGAGCATACACCTGGGATCGTATGGAAGAAAAGTCAGTGGTGGGAGAAATGAATTGGAGAAAAGTCGAGGATGGAGAGAGAAGAGTGCAAAGGAAAGAAGAGAAATGGAGTAACTAAGAGAAAAAGAAGCAGAGAAAAGTAAGGGATGAAAGATAAGATGTCTGGATCATACATAAAAACATAAGGAGGAGCTGGAACACGCTATTTGGCCCATCAAATCTGCCATTCTCTGAGTCCACTGTAACTAGTGGAGTGCCCCAGGGATCAGTGCTAGGGCCACAATTATTTACAATATATAATAATGATTTAGATGAGAGAAGTGAATGTACTATCACCAAGTTTGCAGATGACACAAAAAATAGGTGGGAAGACAAGTGGTGATGATGACACAATGAGTCTACAGAGGGATATAGACAGGTTAAGTGAGTGGGCAAAAACTTGGAAGATGGAAAATGTGAAGGTTATGCACTTTGGCAGGAAGAATAAAGGAGCTGGATCACAAAAAGCTAACATACACGTTCAGCAGGTAATAGGGAAGGCAAATGGAACGTTGGCCTTTATTTCAAAGGGAAAGGAGTATAAAAATAGGGAAGAGTTGCTAAAACTGTACAAGGTACTAGTTAGACCTTACCTAGAATACTGTGAACAGTTTTGGTCCCCTTAGCTAAGGAAAAATATACTGGCATTAAAGGCAGTCCAGAGAAGATTCACTAGGTTGATCCTGGGTATGGAGGGATTTTCTTATGAGGAGACATTGAGTAGGTTAGGTATGTACTCTTTGGAGTTTAGGAGAATGAGAGGCGACCTTATTGAAACATATTAGATTCTTAGGAGGCTTGACAGGGTAGATGTTGAGAGGTTGCTTCCACTTGTGGAAGAGTCTAGGACCAGAGGGCATAATCTCAGAGTAAGGGGTCGCCTATTTAAAACAAAAATGAGGAGGAATTTCTGCTCTCAGAGGATAGTCAATTTGTGGAATTCTTTACCACAGAGGGCTATAGAGGTTGGGTCATTAAGTATATTCAAGGCTGAGATAGACAGATTTTTAATCAGTAAGGGAATCAAGGGTTATGGGGAAAAGGCAGGAAAGTGGAGATGAGGATTATCAGATCAGCCATGATCTCATTGAATGGCGGAGCAGACTCGATGGGCCGAAAGGCCTACTTCTGCTCCAATGTCTTATGGTCTTTACGACTGATCTTCTATCTTAACTCCATCTTCCCACACTATCCACATATCCCTTAATTTTCTTGGTAACTAAAAATGTATCAATCTTCATCCGGAATATACTCAACAACTGAGCAACCAGAACTCTCTGGAGTAGAGAATTTTAAATATTCACAACTCTATGAGTTAAGAAATTTCTCCTCATCTCAGTCTTCAATGGCCAACCTCGTATTCTGAGACTATGACACCAAGTCCTAGATTTCCCAGCCAGGGAAATGTTTTCTCAGCATCTACACTGTCAAGCCCCTCAAGAATTTCATAAATTCAGTTAGATGACCTCTCATTCTTCTAAATTCCAGGGAACATAGAATCTTAGAAGGAGGCTGTTCAACCTTTTGTATCTGTGCCAGGTCTCTGCAAAACCAGCTCAGATAGTCCCACTCCCACATCCTTTCCCCACAGCCTTGCAATTTTGTCCTCTTCTGTTGCTTATCCAATTCCCTTTTGAAAACTGGAATGAATCTGCCTTTACCACACTTTGAAAATAGTGCATTCTAGATCCTAACCACTTGTTGCAGAAAATTTTTTTTTCCTCATATGGCCATTGGTTCTTTTGGCAATCACCATAAAATGGAATCATGACTTTGTTGTCAATTTCATTCTATCTACACTAACCTCATGATTTGGATTTCTATTTCATTTCCTCTCATATTTTTCATTTCGCAGAATCACACAGTGCAGAAGAGGCCCTTTGGCCCATCGAGTCTGCACCGACATGTGAGAAACACCTGACCTACCTACCTAATCCCATTTACCAGCACTTGGCCCATAGCATTGAATGTTATGACATGCCAAGTGCTCATCCAGGTACTTTTGAAAGGATGTGAGGCAACCCACCTCCACCACCCTCCCAGGCAGCACATTCCAGACCGTCACCACCCTCTGGGTAAAAAAGTTTTTCCTCACATCCCCCCCTAAACCTCCTGCCCTTCACCTTGCACTTATGTCCCCTCGTGACTGACCCCTCAACTAAGGGGAACAGCTGCTCCCTATCCACCCTGTCCATGCCCCTCATAAGCTTGTACATCTCGATCAGGCCAACCGTCAGTCTTCTCTGCTCCAACAAAAACAACCCAAGTCTATCCAACCTCTCTTCATAACTTAAATGTTTCATCCCAGGCAACATCCTGGTGAATCTCCTCTGCACCCCTTCCAATGCAATCACATCCTTCCTATAATGTGGCGACCAGAACTGCACACAGTACTCCAGCTGCAGCCTCACCAAGGTTTTATACAACTCCAACATGATCTCCCTACTTTTGTAATCTATGCCTCTGTTGATAAAGGCAAGTGTCCCATGTGCCTTTTTCACCACCCCACTAGAATACCCCTCCGCCTTCAGAGATCTATGGACACACACACCAAGGTCCCTTTGTTCCTCAGAACTTCTTAGTGTCATGCCGTTCATTGAATACTTCCTTGTCAAATTAATCCTTCCAAAGTGTATCACCTCACACTTTTCAGGGTTAAATTCCATCTGCCACTTATCTGCCCATTTGTCCATCCCGTCTATATCTTCCTGTAGCCCAAGCCACTCAACCTCACTGTTAACCACCCGGCTAATCTTCATGTCATCTGCAAACTTACTAATCCTACCCCCCACATAGTCATCTACGTCGTTTATATAAATGACGAATAATAGGGGACCCAGCACAGATCCCTGTGGTATGCCATTGGATACTGGCTTCCAGTCACTAAAGCATCCTTCTGTCATCACCCTCTGTCGCCTACAACTAAGCCAATTTTGAATCCACCTCATCAAATTACCCTGTATTCCATATGCCTTTGCCTTCTTTATAAGTCTCCCATGTGGGACCTTGTCAAAGGCTTTGCTGAGATCCATATAAACTTCATCAACTGCACTACCTTCATCCACACACCTGGTCACCTCCTCAAAAAATTCAGTCAAGTTTGTTAGGCATGACCTCCCTCTGACAAAGCTATGCTGACTATCCCTGATCAAACCTTGCCTCTCCAAGTGGAGATAGATTCTTCCCTTCAGAATTTTCTCCAACAGTTTCCCTACCACTGTCGTGACACTCACTGGCCTGTAGTTCCCTGGCTTCTGTCTACAACCCTTCTTAAGTAGTGGAACCACATTAGCTGTTCTCCAATCCTCTGGCACCTCCCCCATGGCCAGACAGGAATTAAAAATTTAGGTCAGAGCCCCTGCGATCTCCTCCCTTGCCTTCCTCAGCAGTCTGGGACACAAATCATCTGGACCTGGAGATTTGTCCACTTTTAAGCCTGCCAACACCTCCAATACCTTGCCACTCCCTATATCAATTTGCTTAAGAACCTCGCAGTCTCTTTCCCCGAGTTCAATACTTTCATCCTCATTCTCTTGAGTCTCTAAGAGGAACAATCCAAGCTTCTATAATCTATCCAGTCACTGAAGTCCCTCATCCCTGGAAGCATTGTCATCAATCGTCGCCTCTGACCTGCTCTTGTAGCCACGGTATTTTATATGGCTAGTCTAGTTAAGTTTCTGGTCAATGGTAACCCCCAGGATGTTGAAAGTGGGGAACTCAGTGATGGTAATGCCATTGAATGTCAAGGGACAACAGTTAAATTCTCTCTTGTTGGACATAGTGATTGCCTGGCACTTGTGTGATTCGAATATTAGTTGCCACTGGTCAGCCCAAGTCTGGATATTGTCTAGGTCTTGCTGCATTTGGACATGGACTTCTTCAGTATCTGAGGAGTCTGAATGGTGCTGAACATTGTGCAATCATCAGGGAATATTCCCATTTCTGACTTTATGATGGAAGGAAGGTCATTGATGAAACAGCTGAAGATGGTTGAGCCTTGGACACTATCCTGAGGAACTCTGCCATGTCAAATCTGCCACGTTTACCCATTCTACCAGCTGTTTACATCTTCTTGAAGTCTATCAATATCCTAACAGTTCACAATAGTTCCAAGTTTTATGTCATGTGCAAATTTTGCCCAATACAGCCAAGTCTAGGTCATCGATGTATTTCAAGAAAATCGGTGCTCCTCTTACCAACCCCTGGGGAACCCTACTGTAAGTCTTCTTCCAGCCTGAAAAGCAACCGTTCACCACTACTCTCTATTTCCTGTCACTCAGCTAACTTCATATCCATGCTGCCACTTTCCGTTTTATTCTATGGGCATCAACTTTGCTAGCATTCCTATGTGGCACTTAAATAGGGGGAGATGGTGACATCGAGATAATATCACTTTTCTAGTATTACAGAGGCCCAGATTAATGCTCTAGTGACATGGGTTCAAATCCCACCAGGGCAGCTGGTGGAATTTAAATTCAATTAATAAATCTGCAATATAAAGCTGGTTTCATTAATGGTGACCACGAAACTACCATTGATTGTCGTAAAAACCTATCTGGTTCAATAATGCCCTTTAGGGAAGGAAATCTGCTGCCCTTACCTGCTCTGGCCTAAATGTGACTCCAGTTCCACAGCAATATGGTTGACTCTTAACTGCCCTCTGAAATGTTCAGTTCAAGGGCAATTAGGGATGGGCAACATATGTAGGCTTTGTCAATGACGTCCACATCCCATCAATGGATAGAAGACTTTATCAAATGCCTTTTGTACTCATCAATGACATTACCCACATCAACCATATCTGTTGCCTCGCCACAAACCTCAATCAACTTAGTTAATCATGATTTGCTTTTAACATATCCATGCTGGCTTTCCTCAATTAATCCGCATTTGTCCAAGTGACTGTTAATTTTGTCCCAGATTGGTTTTCCCAACCGTGAGGTTAACTCGACTGGCCGTAGTTGCTGTGCTCATCCTTAAAGGCTTTTTTGATCAAGCCACATAAAAGGCTACTGCACAAGATAAGAGCTCATAGTGTTGGGTGATCTTTTGGTATGAATAGAGGTTTAGCTAACTAACAGAAAAGAAAGAATCAGGATAACTGGATCATTTTCAGGTTGGCAAACTGTAACAAGTCTTTTTTTCTTCATTCTTTCATGGGATTCAGATGTCCCTGACAAGGCCAGCATTTATTGCCCATCCATAATTACCCTTGAACTGAGTGGTATCTTAGGCCATCTCAGAGGGCAGCTAATAGTCAACCACATTGCTGTGGGTTTGGAGCCACATGTAAACCAAACCAGGTAAGGATGACAGCTTCCCTTCCCTAAAGGAAATTAGTGAACCAGACAGGTTTTTATGACAATTGAAGATCACTTCATAGCCACCGTTACTGAGACTATTTATATTCCCAATTTATTGACAATCTGCCATGGTGGGATTTGAACACACATCATGAGGGCATTAGCCTAGGCCCCAGGAGTGCTAGTTCAGTAACATTACCACAGCACCACCATCTCCCAATGTCTGACTGGAATACCACAGGGATCTCAATTATTTATGATTTATATTAATGACTTGGATGAAGGGAATAACTATTATAGTCAAATTTGAAGATGGTACAAAGTTAAGTGGAAAAGCAAGTTCTGAGTAGGATACAATGGCCAGGAATTTACGGCCCCGCTGTGTTGTGTCTATCTCCACAGCGGATGCGACAAGCCATTTAAATCTCCATTCAGTTTGGCTGGACTGTAAAATCCCGTTGGCCGGGAGGGGTTGTAAAATCCTGGAAAAGAGCCCACAAAAGGGTATAAATAAATTAAGTGAGACATCACCTTTCATTCTTCTAAACTCCAGAGGATATAAGCCCAATTTGCTCAGCCTCTCATGTTTAGACAACCCCCTCATCCCAGGGACCAATTTAGTGAACCTTCGCTGTACCACCTCCAATGCAAGTATATCTTTCCTTAAATGTGGAGGCCAAAACTGCACATGGTACACCAGATGCGGTCTCATCAAAACCCTAAACACCTGTAACAAGACTTCTTTATTCTTGTAATCCAAAACCCTCGCAGTATAGACCAAATGCCATTTGCCTTCCTAATTAATTTTTGCACCTTCATAGTAACTTTCTGTGTTCCTTGTATCAGCACACCCAAGTCTCTTTGATCACAGTGGCAGCAGTGTGTACAATCTACAAGATGCACCGCAGCAACTCACCAAGGCTCCTTTGACAGTACCTTCCAAACCTGCGACCTCCAAGAATGACAAGGGCAGCAGATGCATGGGAACACCACCCCCTTCAAATACTCCTCCAAGCCACACATGCTGATTTGGAACTGTCGCTGGGTTAAAATCCCGGAATTCCCTTCCTAACAGGACTGTGAATGTTCCTTCGCCACATGGTCTGCAGCAGTTCAAGAAGGCGGCTAACCACCACTTCTCAAGGGAAATTAGGGATGAGCAATAAATGCTAGCCTAAGCAGCAATGCCCACATCTCATGAAAAGAATTTTAAAAAACTTACAAGTTTCTCACCTTTGAAAAAATATCCTGCTCTTTTGTTCTTACGACCAAAATGAATAACTTCACATTTCCCTACATTTTGCTCCATCTGCCATCTTGTTGCCCTCTCACCTAACCTGTCTTTATCTTGTTTCAAATTCTCTGTGTCCTCCCCACAACTTTCGACCTAATTTGATATCATCAGCAAATTTAGAAACCTTACTATTGTCTCTTAATCTAATTCATTAATATAGTGTCACAAAATTATTATATTTTTCTTAATATTATTGTGGGGTATTGTAAAATAGGCTTATGTTTGTGTGTGCATGGATGGTTCTATCTGTGTGGCGGATTTAATTAAATTAGACACAGGTAGACTGCAAGGTTGAAATTATCAAAAGAGTTAGGTGTAAAAGGGCATATGAAATGCCAATGAGTGAACTAGGATAAAGTCTCAGCAGATAGGGTGTGAGTGAACTTTGTAATTTAAGATAAATGTAGAGGTGTTTGGTTTTCAAAGAGACATTGTAGGATATTTACAATTAATAAGGTAAATAAGGCAGGTTATTACATTGATTTTTCCCAAAAGTGCTGACCGCAATGACAACATAAATGGCTTTTATATTATGGGGAAAGTAAATTCTAAAGACATATGGGAACATTAGAATTTACAGATTAAAGAGGAAGAAATATATTTAAAGAAGGTTGGAAGGCTGTGTGTGGCATGGCCATGTAATACCTGAAAGGTACACCATGTGAAACAGACTTGGGGAAAAGCCTCCAGCCACTTTACAGAAGTCTGCTGTTCCAGAAGCCAAAGTTGTGTTAAAAGCCTTTAGAATTCCACTGTCCAAATGATCCAGTTAAAAAATGAGGAGTGTGCCCATTTAAGACAGAGATAAGAAGGAGTTTCTTCTCTCTTCCCAGAGAGCAGTGGAGACTGGGCCATTTAATATATTCAAAGCTGAATTAGACAGACTTTTGATCTACAGGGGTGTCAAAGGTTCTGGGGGGGGCAGGAGGACAGCCAGGAAAGTGGAGTTAAGGGCACAATCAGATCAGCTGTGATTTTATTGAATGGGGCAACAAGCTTGATGGGCCAAACAATCTACTGATATTTTTTATGTTTGCTCTTGGGATGTGGACGTCACTCGCCAGGCCAGCATTTACTGCCCAACCCTAATTGTCTTTGAGAAGGTGGTGATATGCTACCTTCCTAAACCCTGGACATTCCATATGTTGTTGGAACACCTACGGTGCTGTTATGAAGGGAGTTCCAGGATTTTGACCCAGCGACGAGGGATCGGTGATATACTTCAGGGTGATGTGTGACTTGGAGGGGAACTTGCAGTTGATAGTGTTCTCATGCATCGGTTGTTCTTGTCCTTCTAGGTGGTAGAGGTCACAAATTTGGAAGGTGCTGTCGAAGGAGCCTGGGTGCCACAGTGCATCCTGTAGATGGTACACACTGCTGCCACTGTGCATCAGTGGTGGAGGGAGTGAATGTTTAAGATGGTGGATGGGATGCCAATCAAGTAGGCTCCTCTGTTCTGGATGGTGTCGAGCTCTTGAATGTTGTTGGAACTACACTCATCCAGGCAAGTGTAGACTATTACATCATGCTCCTGACCTGCGCCTGTAGATGGTGGACAGGCTTTGGGGAGTCAGCAAGTGAGTTGATCTCCGTAGAATTCCCAGCCTCTGACCTGCTTTTGTAGCCACAGCATTTATATGGCTGGTCCAGTTCAGTTTCTGGTCAATGGTAACCCCAGGATGTTGTTAATGGGGTATTCATTGATGGTAATGCCATTGAATGTCAAGGGGAGATGGGCAGATTTGCTCCTGTTGGAGATGGTCATTGCCTGGCACTTGTGTGGCACGAATGTTATTTGCCACTTATCAGTCCAAGGATATTGTCCAGGTCTTGCTGCATTTGGACATGGACTGCATCTGAGGATTCACAAATTGTGCTGAACATTGTACAATCATCAACGAACATTCCCACTTCTGACCTTCTGATGAAAGGGATGTAATTGATGAAACAGCTTTTTATTGATGTTATTGCTATTACAGAGACTTGGTTGAAGGATGGACAGGATTGGCAGATAAATGTTCCCAGATTTAGATGTTTCAGGCAGGATAGAGAGGGATGTAGAAGAGGTGGGAGAGTGGCACTACTGGTTAAGGGGAATATCACAGCTGTACGACAGGAAGACACCTCGTCACTCTTCCTGCCTATGTCATTAGTACCAATGTGTACCACGACCTCTGGCTGTTCTCCCTCCCCCTTCAGAATGTCCCATACCCGATCAGAGACATCCTGGACCCTGGCACCAGGGAGGCAACATACCGTCCTGGTGTCACTTTCACGACCACAGAAGCACCTATATGAGCCCCTGACTATAGAGCCCCCTATGACAATTGCTCTTCTGTGCTTTGACCCCCCACCCTGCTGAACAACAGAGACAGCCGTGGTGCCACTGCTCTGGCTACTGCTGTTGATTTCCCCTGATAGGCCATCCCCCCCAACAGTCTCCAAAATGGTATACCTGTTAGAGAGTTGGACAGCCACGGGGGATTTCTGCACTGACTGCCTGCCCCTTCTAGCGGTCACCCATCTATCTGTCTGTACCTTGGGTGTGACCACGTCTCCAAAACTCCTGTAAATGACTCTTTCCGCCACCTGAATGCTCCTAAGTGCATCCAACTGCTGCTCCAACCGATCCATGTGGTCTGTGAGGAGCTGCAGTTGGGTACACTTCCTGCAGATGTAGTTGTCTGGGACACTTGAAGCATCACAGATTTCCCATATCCCACAGATGAAGCACTTCACCCCTGCAACTGCCATTTCTAGAACTATTTAATATATTAATTTAAATCTAATAACTGCCTATTGATTACTTATTAACCATATGTTCCCTAAGGCTAGATTTCTACTATAAATGCTAAATTCTAAGAACAGTAATCCCCTGCTTCTGGTCTAGATACCCTCCACTTATTAATCAAGTGATTAATTTATTTGGTTTAATTAGTTTAACAATGTTTTAGTTTCAAATTCAGTGTAGATTCTCTACCAGCCAATCAGGTCACAGATTTACCGTGACGCCACTTTTAATTTTTTTTTTTAAGACCCGAGGTCTGCGAATCCCCGAGGTCAGGTTTTTATACTCTGCGCCCTGGAACTCCGCCCTCCTACTCTGCTCCCTGGAACTCTCCTCGCGCTCTTTTATGCTGTGTCCCCACCGCTCTCCTCGCTCTCTTTTAACCTGTGTCTCCACCGCTTTCCTCGCACTCTTTTATCCTGTGTCTCCGCTCTCCTCGTGCTCTTTTATCCTGTGTCTTTAAAGAAGTCTTTAAAAAGAGAATAAAGCAGAAAACATTCCTTCAAGCCTCACCTCTCACATTCCCTCACATCCATGCACACTCCCCAAGCCCCAACCATGCCACCTCATGCCCCATACCCACCCCCATGGCACCTTATACCCTCCATGCCAACCCATAGGCCCCTGATCCCACACCAATGGCCCTTTATTTTTTTTACAAATTTTAATGGTGATGTTGGGAATGGCATTAAACAGGAAATTAGAGATGCATACAATAAAGGAACATCTGTAATTATGGGTGACTTTAATCTGCGTATAGATTGAGCAAATCAAATTAGTAACAACACCATAGAGGAGGAATTCTTGGAGTGTATATGGGATGCTTTTCTGGACCAATACGTTGAGGAACCAACTAGAGAACAGGCCATCCTTGACTGGGTATTGTGTAATGAGAAAGGAATAATTGGGAATTTAGTCGTGCGAGGCCCCTTGGGGGTGAGTGACCATAATATGATAGAATTCTTCATCAAGATGGAGAGTGACGTAGTTGATTCTAAGACGAGGGTTCTGAATCTTAATAAAGGAAATTATGATGGTATGAGGCACGAGTTGACAGTGATGGAGTTGGAAACGTTACTTAAAGGGATGACGGTGAATAGGCAATGACAAACATTCAAAGACTGTATGGTGAGCTGCGACAATTGTTTATTCCTGTATGGCGCAAAAGTAAAACAGAAAAGATGGCCAAACCAGTCTTAAATACACTCAATGACCTGGCCTTCACAGCCTTCTGTGGCAATGAATTCCATAGGTTCACCACTGTCTCGCTAAAGAAGTTTCTCCTCATCTCTGTTCTAAAAGGTCTTCCCTTTACTCTGAGGCTGTGTCCTCGGGTCCTAGTCTCTCCTACTAATGGAAACATCTTCCCCATGTCCACTCTATCCAGGCTTTTCAGTATTCTGTAAGTTTCAATCAGATCTATTCATTCATTCATCAAAGTCTTGGTTCTGGTTAGCGACCATAGAGGCTTTGATGCTGCTAATCAATTTCTGCCCAGAAGCTGTTTCTGGGGATAGCATTTTTGTGCCGTTTAATAAAAAAAAATCTCTTTGAAGAACCCCAGTAGTGCTCACTGAGATTGGCCAAGCTATTAAAACAAACACTAGATGCTAATTTTCAATATATGCTTTCAAAATTGTTAGAGTGGCAGTGAATTCCACATACTGCAGTAGGGTTAACTCTGAGCAGTCTCCAGGTTTGATTCCTGATCTAAGCCCAATTAGATGAACCTGACTAGAGTAAATGGGTAGGAATAGTACATCGTGCCTTGCACTCCTGAGTTACATAGGGAGAAACAGGCAAGTGATTACATTCACTATTATAAGGAGAAAAAGACTTGTATTTCTATAGTAGGTTCACAAGTTCAGAATGTCCGAAAGTGTTTTACAGCAAATTAAGTGTTATTTGAAGTGTAGTCACTGTTGTAAATAGGAAACATGCAGACAATCTGCACACGCCAAACTCCCAGAAACAGCAATGTAACAATGATCGGATAATCTGTTTCAACAATGTTGATCAAAGGATAAATATTGACAAGCCACGGGTTCAATTTCTTCTCCTAATAGTGTCGTTGGATCTTTAATAGCTAACTGAGAAGGCAGATGGGGCCTTGGTTTAATGAGTGGAATCATCCCAGATTTGCACAAAGTCTGATAGTGGGCAGGAAAAAGGACCCACCTGCCGTAATGATGGGTTTTCGAGCTGTATCGTCCCTTTCCTGGCACGTCCTGCCTCATTAACGTGCCAGATCCCCAGCGGGGCAGCCTTTGATTTCCCCATCCTGTCATCACCTCAGGTCCTCAGTAATCCGGGCGCCATATTTAAAGGGGGCCCTTGCACAGAAATAGCACTTTGTGAGGCATTGGAAGCTGCTGTAAAGTCATGGCTGCCAAAGGGAAGAAACATGCTGCCCCCAAATTTAGGGATGCCTCCCTTGGGCACCTACTGGATGTGGTGGAGGTCTGCTGTGAAGTTCTCTACCCCTGCTCTGGGGGAGGACCAGCAAACAAGGTCACCAATCTAGCATGGGCAGGGGTGGTCAGCGCCAATGCCCTGCAAAAGAAGACAGCCACCTAGTGTCGAAAGAGAATGAATGATCTCCTCCGTTCCGCCAGGGTAATTCACTCTTCTCATCACTCTCAACTCACACACTCACAAACCCATCACGCATCCACAAGGATCTCGCTCACTGACAGTTCAAGGGACATCATCATTCACTCTCTCACACACAACTTCACCTGCCCTGCAGATTGTGTGCACATACCATCCATGTCACCACTCACCACCCACACACATGCCAGGCATCCTTATGATCTAGTCTGGCACGCATCCTGCTTGCACTCTGTCCATCTGCGTTCATGCAGAATGTTGTGTGCCAACAAAAGGGAGAGCTTGCAGACTGGTGGAGGTCCTCACAGTCTTTGAAAATAGAGTTATCCAGCTGACTGGTGACGATCAGGACCATTCCTGTGCTGACGGTGAGATCAGCGGTGCTAACCCAAGTAAGGATCCAGTAGTGCAACATTCACCAGACAACCATGCTGTGAGTCAGTTCCCCAGGTCCGTTGTTCCCTGCCATGCACTAATTATCACTCCTTGCATTCACAGGCACATCTGAGGGGCAGCCAAGGCAGTCCACGAGCCAGGTCCTTGACTCAAGGCCCAAGACACCTCAGAAGAAGAATCTGATGACACCCCAATTGAATATCCGTCACAGCGCTCACCCACACCCTCCACCAGCGCAGAGGTATACACCTCGGTGGGACCAAGCTTTAGAGTAGCCTCGGGGTCACAGACTGGTGAGCACATCATACTGTCTGATCCACAGCAGGCATTTTCCAGATTTCTGGCACTCGAGGATTGCTGGAGGTCAGAAATCTGCTGAGCCCAAATCAGATGAGGAGCCTCTGGATTAAGTCATACCTCAGTTGCTGGAGCTGCAAAAGCAAGCTCAGGAGCATCAGGAATAGATGTCCACTGCGCTCCTCAGATTTCAAGGTGATGGAGGAGTCTGTCCACCTTCAAGCTGAGATGATAGCACCAGCATGCCAACGCATCGAGGTCAACACTGATAGGATGGCAGCCACAATGGAGACCATGGTCCAGGACATTGGTTCTGCACTGTTGTGTAGACTGAACTCCATTGCTGACGCCATAATTGGCCTCCAACAGTGTCAATGAGAGAGAGGTGCAGGGCAGCTCAATCTCACACTCCAGCTTCCCCTTCTCCTCAAAGAGTCAGCCAGGGGCCCTCGGGCACCCAGAGGGAGGAGGATCAGCAGGTGCACACCCTGAGGCCATCCATCTAGGTGACTCCGGGACTGTTTGGCCCATCTGAATCCCCTCTTCCTGTCACCGCAGCAGCTCCTGCTCCACAGGCCAAGGAGGGTGCCGCTGCCTCACAGCAGGACCTCGGGTCTCTCCAGGTCTCGGCCCTCTAGAGGACACCCACCAAGATCATCACAGACAGTAGCAGTCAGCAGGCTGCTTTCACTTCTGCTGTGAATATCAAGGGAGCACCAAGACATAGCAGCAGAATTAGGAAGATTAAGAAGATGTAACTCTTTCGAGTACAAACCTGTTTCCATCTGTTTCAGATGAAGTTACATTGTTTCATAGTTTGCCATTGTGAGATTTGAACTCTTGATAATCTTTTAAATGAAAACCAAATCAACAAAATTGGGATAAATCAGGCACAGCCCCTAATTCAGGTCAGCTGTAAAACCAAGGACAAAGTTTAAAGGAAACTTACAAACTTTAAATCAAAATGTGATTAAAGGGGTCAACAAAACACCCCAGTCCCCGCGGTGCCCACCGAGCACGGAAGGCCTCGAGAGTGCCAGCAGACACCGCGTGCTCCCTCTCCAGGGACATCCGGCAGCAAACGTAGCCGCGGAAGAGGGACAAACAATCGGGCGGGACTCCCCCGTCGATCGCCCACTGCCTGGACCTGTTAATGGCCAACTTGGCCAGGCCCAGGAGCAGGATCACGAGGAGGTCCTCCTCCTTCCCGACCCCCTTCCGCACCGGGTGCCCATAGATCAGGAGCGTGGGGCTGAAGTGCAAACAAAACATCAATAAAAAGTTTTTCAAATAACTAAAAAGGGAGTGCAGCCTACAACACCCTATGTATACATGGTCCACGGACTCCACAAGACCGCAAAAAGGGCACGTGAAGAAGGTGTAACTCTTTCGAGTACAAACACGTTTCCATCTGTTTCAGATGAAGTTACATTGTTTCATAGTTTGCCATTGTGAGATTTGAACTCTTGATCTTGGGGTTACAAACCCAGTACCATAACCACTTGGCTATTTAGGCCAAGCAATATACTAAGAGGGGTAACTCCTGCGAGTACAAACCTGTTTCCATCTGTTTCAGATGAAGTTATATTGTTTCATAGTTTGTCATTGTGAGATTTGAACTCTTGATCTTGGGGTTACAAACCCAGTACCATAACCACTTGGCTATTTAGGCCAAGCATATTAAGAAGATGTGGTTGCACAGCCTGGGCATGGGCATTAATCACTTGTACTTAATGTTCCCTATCGTAAATAAAGTCCCAGGAATATCTCCTTACCTATGGCTCCTTGTTCTGATGAGCAGTGTTTGTGTCACACAAACCTTGGTGCCTGTACAAGATAAAAGCAGGTGTCTCGGTCCAGAGCCTCTTTCCTATGCAGTGTGTAACCTTCAGACCAAAGTGATTGTCCAGCTTTACACTCACTGGACACGTTACTGATGCCAGCATCTCAATGGTGCTTGTTATTGCTGCCAGAATGTCGTGGGCAGGCATGACAGAGTTCCATCATTCTCTCTGTGTGCGCTCAGCACCTTTGAGCTGGGGCTGCACCCCCACATCTCTTCAGCATCTGTGACTGGTGATGGTGTGCTCCTGAAGGGGTCAGGTGCTGAAGGCTGACAAAGGATCAGGTGCTTTTAATATTTCATAGCTGCGACTCCATGGCATGACCCTGATCACAAAGCACAAGTGAGCTGCCCTCAGCCAGACAGGAGTCGTGTGTTCACAGAGGCAATGTGAAGATCTCTGGAGTGTCCTCACTGCATGTCGTCATCATCCTCCTGGAATCTAGTGACTATTAGGGCCTTTACTGCATCTCCATGACATTAGCCTGAGCACTGAGGGTATGTTTGCTGCAAACAGCCACACAGGAGACAAACATTCACAGATACAAGGTGAGGATGTCAGGACGATCTTCACTGCATCTTGTCATCTTCCACGAATCCTGAGGCTATGTGGGCCTCCCAAGCGCGCCTGTCTCATCTAGCTAGTGTGATGGCCTCATCACTGGCATGTTCACCTTCAAGGATTTCATCATTGTCATCCCCTTCAATGTCCTCTTCATCGGAGTATACTTGTAGCTGCTCCATCTCCTCCTCATCCAGGACCTCCTGCCTTTGCAGCGCCAGGTTGTGGAGTGCGAAGCAAACAACGATGATGTGCAACACCATCTGGGACTGTATTGCCATGTTCCACCAGGCTTGTCGAGGCACTGGAACCTCATTTTCAAAGTTCCTATCGTTTGCTCCACCGAAGTCCCTCTCGCGGCATGAGCCTCTTTGTATGGTCACTCTACTGCAGTTTGAGGCTGCTGCACGGGTGTCATCAGCCATGTCCTCTGTGGGTCGCTCTTGTGCCTAAGAAGCCAACACTGCAGCCTCTCTGGACCTTGGAAAATGTCAGGGATCTGAGACCAGCTAAGGATGTAAGAGTAGTGGACATTCCCTGGGAATCATGCACAGCTCTGTAGGATGCGTTTATTGCGTTTGCACATTAGCTGAACATTCAGCGAATGGCAGCCCTTGTGGTTGACAGAGTTGACTGCTTGTCGCCACAGAGATCTAAGCTTTAATAGTGCTATTACATGTGCCTTCTGCCAAAAATTAGGTAGCTTGTGTGTTGCCAGACAATGGTTGAACAATTGTAGGAGCTACTTCTTTGCTTGCTTTCCAAAATGCTTTATCTGCTCCATTGCTATATTGTCAAGACCAATTGCTTTCCTGTGTTTTAGACTAGATATACCAGTTTCCAGCTCTTCCATGGTGCATGGTCCAGTGAAGCCAGGGTCATCGCTGTACTTCTTCCTATCTAGTTGTGCTCTTGGTTGTTTCTGTTGATTTTTCCATTTAGAAGCAACTGGTGTGCAACTTGGTTAGCAGACACATTTGGATGTTGGGCAGCTTTCTTGGGATCGCCTCCAAGTTTGCGTATGAGAGACCATGTCTTCTTGCTGTTTATTGTAAGATCTGTTGTCTCTATCAAGGTGTCCCAGGTGTTTTGACACTCTTGAGAGATACTTAACATCATCCTCTCACCGGTAGATATTGTTTCCTCTTAGAAGGAGTTAGATACAAACATTGAGACATACTCCCTGTAGAGTTCAGCATTCTCCTTGGTGAGACCAGAGATGTAGTGTGCTCTACAACCCCAGATCTTCCTTCTGGCTGTATTCTGGACAGGTTTTGCGAACAGGTTGTAGTGCTCAGGTAATGGTTTAATGCGTTTAACCTTAAGGCCAAGTGCTCGTGTGAACCTGTTCCAATCGACCTTCTTGAAGTTGAAGCACCTTTTGAATGGTACGACAGTTGGTAACACTGCTGCATTTACCTGGATACCAACAGGACAGTGTTGTGTCTGTGGTATTGGGTCTGTGACAAGCTTCTTGCAGAGGCCACCGATGTCATTGCTGACAATGGCAAGGTCTGGGTTATAACTACACTTCCAGCGGGCACTGTGGAAGGAGGCTGGCAAATTAGGATCGTGGATGAGACTAAGCAGGTTAGCGTCCATCCATTCTTTGACTGTTTCTCCGTCGTTGTTAGACTCCTTGTACCCCCATTGGGTACTGTGGCTATTAAAGTCTCCAATGATGATCTGTGGTTTACTGTGCAGGTTGGGTACAGGATTAGAGAAGCTGAAATCTGTGCCAGGTGATTTGTACACTGAGGTCACTACTACTTTGCTCAGCTCTACAATTAGAATTTCGATGTTGTCCTCCTTTGTTTTAGAAGTGGCTTCTACAACCAAACCAGCTCTAACAAATACAGCACTGCCATGTTGTCAATGAGGTCTTTCAATAACCAGAAACATTCCTGGTATTTTTGGGCAGTGTTCTCACTTCCTCTGTGTGTCTCCTGCAGGTAGAGGACATCACACTGCAACTCATTGCATAATGTAGCGAGGATGTTTTGTTTAGCTACAAAGAATCCTTCAACGTTAGCAGATATAACAGTCAATGCCGGTCTTGAAAAAGACCCGTGTTTCTGACATCAACGACTTCCGTCTTCAGGCATGATGTTGGTACTTGATCAAATCAGTGGTACGAAAATGTTGTATACACTATTTGATGTGCGTGGTGGTGGTAGAATTGGTTTAAACAGGGCCGCGACATGAACGCTTCTACCTTGGCCCTTGAGGGATCAATAACCAGGGGGCATACATTTAAGGTAAGAGGTAGAAGCTAAGAGGGGAGTTTAGGAGAAATTTTTTCACCCAGAGGGTGGTGGGAGTCTGGAACTCACTGTCTGAAAAGGTGGTTGAGTCAGAAACTCTTGTAACATTTAAGAAGTATTTAGATATTCCCTCCAGGGCTATGGGCCAAGCGCTGGAAAGTAGGATTAGTGTAATCAGATCTTTGTTGACTGGTGCGAACATGATGGGCCGAATGGCCTCCTTCTGTGCTGTAAACGTCTATGAGTCACTCAAAACTCCACAGGTGCTGCCAGACCTGCTGAATTTTTCCAGCACTTTCTGTTTTCATTTCAAATTTCCAGCACCTGCAGTACATTGCTTTTATTGAACCCATAATCCTCTGATCAGAGGTGAGGATGCCACCATTAAACCATGGTTAATGCCTTATCAAGCTATCTGTTGACTTTGGAGGTGCTAACCTCCGCAATGGTGTTGCTACTGTGAAACAGTGTACCAATATTTCTTTTGGTTGGCTAGGTGTCTTAGGGTGCACACTTCATCTTTAGCATCACTACAAAATAGTCCCTGCAATACTAAAGATGGTGTTCAACAGAACAACACAAAATCAATCTACTGCAGATAATGGAAATCTGAAATAAAAACAGAAAATGCTAGAAATACACAGGTCTGGCAGCATCTGCAG
This sequence comes from Carcharodon carcharias, assembly GCF_017639515.1. Classification (NCBI taxonomy): domain Eukaryota; kingdom Metazoa; phylum Chordata; class Chondrichthyes; order Lamniformes; family Lamnidae; genus Carcharodon; species Carcharodon carcharias. The sequence goes on from NC_054482.1 coordinate 115,158,309, forward strand.
AGAGAGAAACAGAGTTAATATTTCATGTCGATGATCTGTCATCAGGATATTGGTGGGTAATAGTTCGTTCATTCATTCGTTTTCACCGTAGCCTTAGTGGGGATGTTGGCATTGTCTTGCTTCTTCTCTGGCTTTTTTCAAGCCTCTCTCAGTCTACGTCTCAATGTTATTCACCCATCCAACTTTTCTTCTTCCTCTTCGGTTTTTACCCTCAATCTTTTCCTTCAATTGTTGTCAGGGCAAGGCTGTCAGGTTTTCATTTCCAATGTCTATACTTGGCTCTCTTTCTCTCTCTAACTGTACTTAATAATCCTTTGGATTCCTGAACTTCTATTTTTCATCTAACTCACTCATTTGTCTTTCCGTCCATCCAGCTGATTCCAAGCATCCTCCGCCATCCCTGCATTTCAAAAGCTGTTATCCTCCTCTCGCCCTCTTTCTTCAGAGTCCAACTCTCACATCCATAGAGTGCACACTCCACACTAGTGACTGTACTAGATGTTTTTTCAGCTTCATGCTGATGCCTTTGGGCTTCCAGTCAATACTTAAGTCACTGGTCACGCCTCTTGCCATAACTAATCTAACCTGAATTTCATTCTTGGTCTTTGGTGACTATGTAACTTTGGCATTGATCATCGAGCTAAGGTTCTTGAAATTGTCCACTGCCTCTATCTTGGTGCTTCCTTTCTTGACTTTTCCATTGCCATTTAGAGCCATAATGTTGGCCTTTGCCTCATTTATGTTCAGTCCAAAAGACACACTAGCCTGGATTTTCACCAGGTCAGAATGATGTGTAAGCCCTTTAAAAATGGCAGCCAGGACCCAATTCTGGGATTCCCAACCCCATTCCTGGGGTTTTCAATTTTGACAGGACCTTTAAAGGTATAGGCTGGTTTGGATAAAAAGCCTGCATCTTGCACTCCTGACCTGGCTGGCTCCATTATGGAGTTAGACATGTCCTAGTACTTAGTAATTTTCATGGAGCCAGGCCACGTTTCCAAAGAGTCATGGTTCATGGAACCTTAAAGGAATTGTGAACTCTAGCCTGCATGAGGGGACCTTTTAAAAGGTAAGTTCAAAAGGTCCTCCTCATGCCTCCCATGCCAAGGTATGCCCCCACCCACTCCCTATTGCCCTTCATGACCCCCATGCCAAGGTATGACCCCCACTCACCTCCTGTGGCACCTCTGGCTCCTCATGCCAATCTACGGCACTTCCATGACTATTCCCTACTACATACCGAATAGAAGCAATGAGCCCTATGGTGACAGTAGGATGTGTAAAAAAGGCTTTTGAAAAGATCATTCATTGGGAACTGTCAACTTTCTTTAAAAAAAAACTCATTCTTACTACAAGATAATAAATGTATCAATCATCCAGATCCTTTTGAGTTTCAATAGCCGAAAAGAACTTGAAACCTTTTAATGTTGTGTAAATAAACATTGTAAAATTGATTGCAGAGATCAGAGAGCCAAAGTTGTTAATTAAGCAATGTTTTCTCTGGGGCTCAGGTGTTTCAAAAGACTAATGGATTTCTGAGCTCTCCACCAAGCCTTGTTATGTATTCTTGGCTGAGAGTCCAGGCATCCATTAGAGTACTAAAAAACTGAGCTCAGGGAAAACATTTCTTGATTGACAGCTCTGGATCTCAGACCTCAAGTGTAAATTCCACAATGTTTATTCACACAAGATTAAGAGACTTCAAGTACTTGCAGTTTCAGCTATTGAAACTTTAAAGTGTCTGGATGATTGGCATTTTCATTGGCCAGTAGTAAAAATGAGTTTTTTTTAAGAAATTGGAAAGTTATCAATGAATGTATTATTTTCAAAGATTTTATTATACTTGGGTCAATACAGGGTTTGTTGCTTCTGTATAGTGTATAGTAAATGAATGGGCATGTAAGTGACATAGCTTGGCATGGGGACCATGAGAGCCTATAGGGGTGGGTGGGGTGACTTATCTTGCATAGGGTTCATGAGGTGCCATAGGAGTGGGTGGAGGGAATGTGGTGGCTTGGATGGGACATGGAGAGGGTGTGAATGGTGAGAGGATGGGTGGGTGAGGGCTGGGGGACCTTTCTGTTTTTATTTTAATTGGGACGAAGTCTCACAGCGCTGAGGTGGGCCTGTTAAACAGGCTGCCTCAGCACCCGCAGCCCCTGTGGCCACCTCCAAGCTTTTTCCGAGGTCAGCTGACCCAACTCCAGCCTGCACCCACCTTCTCACAATGAAAATCTCTCATTTACAGGCACTTTCTCCTGAGGCAGGCAGGCTAAGCTGGGAATTTTCCCAACTCCTGCTGCCAACGTAAGGTTGAAAATCCAGGCCATTGTGTCTTTTGACTAGGCCAGAGTAACAGTGCGGAACAGAGATGGTGGAAAATCAAAGCTCTCTTCAGACCTCACTGTCCCCCTCTAACCCATCACCTGTTAACTTTCAGACCTAAACCATTGATCTCTGACAGTGAACGTATGGTCTTCTGCAGTTCAAAACTGAAAGGTCAAGGGAGCAATGTCATGAATCTATTTTTAAATATCAAAAATCATTCTCCAATTAGTTGCCCCTCATGATGAAAATATATTTTGGAGGTGCTTGGGTGAAGAATGTGACCTCTAAAGCAAACTTGGCTTTGTCTGAGTTCAATTAATATTGTGAATGTGCCTCAACATTTACAGAAACCTACTCCTACATTTAAGAATCTCCATAACAAATTTTTAGAGAAATCCTACAACAATAACAACAACTTGTATTTATATAGCATATTTAATCAAGGTACTTCACAGAAACATTGTTGACCAAAATTGACACCAAGCAACTTAAAGATTTATTAGGACATGCTTCCAAAAGCTTAGTCAAAGAAGTAGGTTTTAAGGGGTGTCAAAGGAAGACACAGAGCTAGAGAGGTGGTGTAATTTAGAGAGGGAATTTCAAAGCTTAGAACCACGAAGTTGAAGGCACGGCAACAAATAATGGAGTGATTAAAATTGAGAGTGTGCAAGGGGCCAGAATAAGAGGAATGCAGAGATCTCGGGACCTGTTTTGGCTGGAGGAGATTGCAGAGATAGGGAGAGTCAAAACTATAGAAGGATTTGAAAATAAAGATGAGGATTTTAAAATCAACCCATTGTCAGACTGGTAGCCAATAGAGGTCAGTGAGCACAGGATTTATGGGTGAACCGGACTTGGTGCGTGTTGGGGTACAGGCACCATTCATGTTTGCTTTATGAGGAGTGCACATTCTCTCTCTTCAGGGACCCAATCACCAATCTTCCCCACCACCACACCCCCCACAGCCCCCCCAACTCTAGAGGGCTTACGTGTATGTTGGCAAGGGCCTCAAACATAAATAGGCCTAATGTTGGACCTAACCAGCTGAAACCATGCAAACCCCCTACACAGAGCATTAATAAACACCTTTGTTCTTGTCCAGTCAGGACCAAGCTACCAGTTAAGGCATTAGCTTTGGAGTTATTTGGAGCTAAGTGGGCAGAATGCCAGCTCTTTGTGTTAAATTAGTCCCTCTTGATCCCATTAATAAGCCAAGACAATGACCAATCATCAGTAGTCCCTTGGAGAAGATTGGGTCCTTCTTGACATAGGGATTAGATTCATAAGCCTGTCACTAGGGTTGACTTACTTACAATATTTAATCATGAGGCAAAGTTATTTTGGAGTTCCCATAACTCCCAAAGTACTCCAAGACCCACACATGAATAATTGCTACTAAAGCAAAGTGCTAGTGATGAAAGCAGAGCCCAGAAAGCAAGATAGGAATGCAAGACAATGGTGTGCAAGAAGGTGAGAGAAAAAAAATGAACAAAAAGAGCATCGATTGGCTTGGGAGCACTGTTACTTTGTCATAAAGGATTAATTTTACTCCACCATATCTCAGTGGGTGACACTCACCCATCTGTGCCAATAGGTCGTGGGTTTAAGTCCCAGAGACTTGAGCTCAAAACTCCAGCCTGACTCACCCAAGGCAGTACCGAGGGAGAGCTGTACTCAGAGGTGCCGTCTTTCAGACAGGGCATTAAACCAAGGCCCCACCTGGCCACTTAGATGGACAGAAAAGATCCCAAGGCACCCTTTTGAAGAAAGGCAGGAAATTTCTCCCTGTGTCCTGGTCAACATTTATCCTTCCACCAACATCACTAAAAAAATCAGATTACTGTATCTGGTCATTGTCTTATTGCTATTCATGGAACCTTGCCGTCTGCAAACTGGCTGACCCATTTCCTACACTACAACAGTGATTACTCTTCTGAAAATATTTAATTATGTACTTAATTGGCTGTAAAGCACTTTTGGATATCCTGAGGTGGTGAAAGGTGTTATATAAATGCAAGTTTTTCTTTCTTCCATGATTGCTCTGCCTGAAATCTGAAGAAGTAGAAAAAACAGAAAGTAAAACCTTCTAAAATCCAAAAATCAAATATACATTGCTTAGTGGCAATAATGAACAAGGTGTGTGTTTATAGATTTTAAGGCACCCTGCTACTTTTCGAGTCTCACTTCTTGCCTGAACAATCCCTGTTGAACAAATCCCTGCACCTATTACAGTTTCCTGTTAGTTATTGCCTAACTCACTCATTAAGGCTATGCATTAGTTACCATTCAATTGCTAGCTCTGGTGGCAAGTAAACCATGAGCAGCTTAGAATAAAAAACAGTTCAACTGGACAGGCATACTGTAGGTCAGACAATCAGTTCTGCTTGGTGAAATCGAGTGGAGCAGCTGTCACAGATGCACCACACATTGAGTCAATCTTGGCTGGTTTCACTGTATTCAGCAGCTAAACCATTAAATTCCTGAAGTCAGCTTCCAGCTCAGTTAAAAAAGCATGTTGGGTTCACTGCTCATTGCATAGAGTTAATGTACAATTATGCCTGAGGCTAAAGCTGCAGTAAAGTTTCTAAAGTTAAGCAGCCTATACAAATAAAGTAGACTGGTGCAATGTTACAACAGCCTGGGCTCACAGCAAAGGGGCTGTATTCAAGGCCATCTCTCAAATGATATCCCTATTTAGCCTTTCACCATTGATTCATAGCCAAGTCAGCTGGGGAGGAATCTCATACTGCAGTACCTAGGGGTACATTTTGTGGAAGGTAAATGAAGGACTTCCTTGATTCTATCTGGGAAGATTTAGTGTGCTGGAGCAATCTACGCCCTGACCTTGTAGCACAGTGGAGACAGGGAGATTAATTTGGGAGGTAAGAAAATAGGAATGTAAGGACCAGGTGAGGACGAGTTGAATGGCACCCTTCTTTGCCATCTCCATGTTTGACTGCAACAGTTTTTTTGTTTGCAAAGGACATACTTGCCAATTCAATGGGTATTTAACTGTTTATGCGTTATGATCATAAAAGAACCAATAGGACAGATTTTCTCGAGTTCAACAAAGAAAGAGGTTAGTTTTATTATACTTGAACTGATCTAAGTTAAGTAATAAAGTACACACTGACATACACATGCACACGCACATGCACGCGCACACCCACACACTCGAAGTCCAGAGAGGAAGATGTTGACGTGGTAGTAATGTCACTCAGCTAGTAATCCAGAAGCCCAGGCTAATGCTGTGCAATATGGGTTCAAATCTCACTGTGGCAGCTTGTGGAATTAAACACAATTAATAAATCTGGAATATAAAGCTGGTGTCAGCAGTGGAGACAACGACAACAATCAGTTGTTGTAAAAACCCTTCTCGTTCACTTATGTCCTTCAGGGAAGGAAATCTGCCATCCTTACCTAGTCTGGCCCATATGTGTTTCTGGATGCTTAAAACACTTTAATACCATTTAAGTACTGCTGAGGTGTAGTGATTTTGTAATGTAGTCAAAGGATATAACTAGGGTGTACATGCAAGGTCCCACCAACAGCAATGAGATAAATGACCAGTTAATGTGTTATTGAGAAGTAAATGTTAGCCAAGACACCGGAAGAACTCCCCTAGCTTCCTCAATATTATCTTGGAACTTTTAAGTGAGGAGGTAATATCCCACATTGGTTTAATATCCTATCCGGAAACTGCACCTTTGACAGTGCAGCACTCCCTCAGTATTGCATTGAAGTATCAACCCAGATGATATGCTGGAATAAGGATTGAGTTCACCACCTTTTGGCTGAGAGGTGAGAGGCGAGCACTCTCAACTAAGGCTGGTATGGGTATTACATCCCTAGTGCCAAGGCAGGCAAGCAGGAAGATGTGCCAAACCACTTAGCATGTAGCATTTAGATTTAATCTAGTTAGTGTTGCTGCCAGGAAAAGTTAGGCTTTAACAAATTTCCCTCAATTGATGTTGTCAATATAGGTTTTGGGACCTTGCACCTTGTGGATTTAATTGTAGAAGTGTGTCATAGAATTGAGATGCGCAATAAGGAATGCAAGACCTGTATAGCAAATTGAATATATCAATCATAGCAGTTGTAAAATTAATTAAAATCAATATTTTTATTATAAGGCAAAATTCTAGCAGGCAGGACTTTCAGTCAGGACATAAAACGTGTATTATTGGATCAGCCAACTCTTATACATTCCAACCAACATTCCTTTCCGTTACATCAATACCAGCTGCTTTGTACCCTCACCTAAGTTTGAAGTTATGGCATAAATGAAGTAATGTAACAAAACTACAGATAGTGGTACATCATTAACAAAGAGAATAGGTAGTAATGACTATAACTGACTATTGGTGGATCTCATATACTTTGTATGAGATATCACAACAACAGAAACAATGACTACACATCAAAAGCACTTCATTGGTTGTAAAGCTCTTTGGAATATCAAGAAATCCTGATAGGCAACATATAAATGCAACTTCTTTCTTTGCAATAAAACTATTCCTTGCAACATTAATCATGAAACTATACCGTCTAATCAGGCAGCTAACCCAGAATGAGTAACCTCCAGATAAACTGCTAACTCTTCATCTTTTCACATCTTGCCCAGCACTCATTAAGCAGATTACATATTCATAGGTCAACTGCTGTAACTGTTTTCAAAAGCCACTCTGATCACTTTGCTGATTGGCCCTCTGTTTTGGCATGCTCTGCACTTTCCTCATTATTCATCAATAAGAATATGTGATCTGGGCCTACGAGAATAGATCAGTTTCCTCAAAATAACCAAATGGAGAATTTTAGTTATGTCTTTGAGTTTGGAGTTACATAGAATTACGTAGCACCTACGGCACAGAAACAGGTCATTCAACCAACTGTTCTATCTTGGTATTTTGAGATCCACATGACTCTTTTCTCACCTCTCTTCAACTATCCCTTGTGCATATCCTTCTCAGAATAACCTGTTTAAAAGGAAGGGAAATCTGTGCATTGATAAAAGAAGGTCCAATAACTGTGACTGCGATATCACAGGCAACCCTGGATCCTTAAAACAATAACTTTTTATGATCTTGCACCTTTACTTTAAAAAATTGTTTCCATGACTAGACATTAAGAAATGGTGTATTACTTATTCTGTGAAGCTTATTGGAGAATATAAAACATCCTGTTCAGTATTTCAGTCTTGACTAATCTCAGTCTAGTGCTAAAAACTATTCAAACAATGTTACAGAAGTCCTTACATCTTTTTTGTGATATGCTAACTGTATATAGAGCAGCATCTGGGAAGTATAAAGTTGGAAAGACAATAGCAATTTACTTCAGCCAGTTGATGAAATATTAATTTCTTCCCTTTGACATTCTGCAAAATCTGTCTCATCTGGTGGTTTCTGATGGCTTGCTTGTTATTGAGCCCTGCTCTCTTTCTGGCTTTCCAACTCTTTCTAATTGAGGGTGCAGTCACCCCTGAGTTGCAATTGGAAGTTGCAAATCAGGAGAGAAGATATTTGAGGCCTATAGCTGTTTGGATAAAAGAATTTGAAATACAACCTTTTCTTGAGAGTGATTTTATCATGGCATTATCTGATTAAAAGGCAAACAGTTGAGCCAGTGTGGTTCTAGTCCTACATAGTTCTTGCAGGAGGAACTAGTCTGGTTTATTAATCACCATGGTGCAGCAGAACCAGAACAGACGTCAGTAGGAAGGTATTTCTAGTGATTTATATTCTAATCTCATTCCCAGCTCTATAGCAAGGATGCTGAAATATCTGAAAGTTTTGGGAAGAAAATCCTTGAAAAACCTGAAAGAGGAATCATGGTAAACACAGTTCAGCTAAGGTACTTTCTGGAGAGATGTTGAAGGATGATGGTGCGGTCAACTTGTCAAACGTTGCAAATAGGTTGAGAAAGGAACTTTGTCACAGTCACACAGGATGTCATTTGCAGCTTTGCCATTTTGGTACTGAGGCGGGGTTGGAAATCTGATTGGTAGGATTCAAGCATCGAGTTTCAGAAAAGATTGTCTTATAACCGAGTTGGAGTCGAGGCTCACTCGACTAATTCTTGGGGTGAAGGGGTTACCTTATGAGGAAAGGTTGAGCAGGTTGGACCTATATCAATTGGAATTTAGAAGAATGAAACTTGATCTTATTGAAATTTTTAAGATCCTGAGAGGATTTGACAGAGTGGATGTTGGGATGTTTCCCTTTGTGGGAGAGTCTAGAACTAGGGAACAAGATTTAAAAATAAGGGCTCTCCCATTTAAGACCGAGATGAGGAGAAGTTTTTTCTCTCAGAAGTTCATTAGTCTGTGGAATTCTCTTCCCCAGAGAGCAGTGGAGTTGGGTCATTGAATATAATCAAGGCTGTGTTAGACAGATTTTTGATTGACAAGGGAGTCAAGGGTTATGGGGGACAGACAGGAAAATGGAGTTGAAACCACAATCAGATTAGCCATGAAATAAAAACAGAAAGTGCTGGAAAAACTCAACAGGTCTGACAGCATCCATGGAGAAAGAAACAGAGTTAATGTTTCAAGTCCAATATGACTCTTCTTTGGAACTCTAGTTCTTCTTTGGAGTTCTGAAGAAAAGTCATATTGGACTTGAAATGTTGGGTGAAATTGTTCCAGATTTGCACTAAGTGCAATAGTGGGCAGGTATGTTTTACCCTCTGACAGCAATTATGGCTTTTCAAGCCTTATTATCCCAAATCCACCACATTAATTATGTATCCCTGGGAAACACACCGTTTCCATGGCGAGCGGGCTCTCATTCGTCCACCACGCCATCACCTCACTGTTTCATCACGGCAGGCACCACATTTAAAGTGAAGTCACGTGAACACACTCAGTGCTTCCAGCCCAGGACTACTGCACAGAAGACAGGATGGCCCCGGAGGCAAAAAGACTGCAGGTCCCTGCTTCAGTCATGTGTCCCTTGAGCACCTTTTGAACACCGTGGAGGCCCGCCATGATGTCCTCTACCCTCACTCTGGCCACAGAATGGGCACTGCATCACCAATCCAGCATGGAAGGCGGTGTCAGCAGTGATTAGCGCCGATGCCCTGCAAAAGAGCACGGCCAACCTGTGCTGCTACCGGATGAATGATCTCATCTGTTCTGCCAGGGTGTCACTTTTCTCATCACCCTCAACTCACACATTCACAAACCCATCACACATCCACAGGGATCTCACACTTCAAGGGACAACACCGCTAACTCTCACATACACCTTCACATCTCTATCAGGCTCATACCTTCTCGAGCTCACATCCTCATTCTGTCCATGGCTCCGCTCACCACACAAACATTCCACGCAGTGTCATGTGTCCTCCCCACATTCTTTCCATCTGTTTTCATGCAGGAGAGGCTGGCTCACATCAGCAGGGAGAGGTCCCAGAGTGGGGCTGGGGTGGCCCACATTAGGACCCTCAATCACTTTGAGGAGTGTGCCATCGTACTGACTGGTGAGGGCATGGACCATGCCTACGGTGATGGTGAGGTTGCCGGTGAACACCCTTGTGAAGGCCCTGCACCACATCATCCTTCTCTCAATGAAACTGTGTGTGCTCTCTCTCGTGCTTTTGACTCTGCTGCCATGCACTAATTATCTCCAATTTGCTTCACAGGAAGCTCTGCCAAGTGACTGACACCCTCAGCCAGCCAGTCCCTCAGCTCCATCCAGGTCCTCGCCTCCAGCCAAGAGGACACCTCCTCCACTGAAGAGCTGGAAATAAGCAGTCTGGAAAACCCATCACAGTGCTTACCTGCGCCCTCCACCAGTGCAGAGACATACAGCTCAGTGGGACCTAGATCTAGAGCAGGCTCGGGTTCACAATCTGGTGGACACCACATGGACACATATTCGCAGCAACAGGAGGCAGATTTGTGCGAGCTCCATAGCACTCTGAGGACTGCTGGGGAAGAGGCATCTGTGAGGCCTGAATCAGATGACGAGCCTCTGGATCTGGCCTTCCAACTCATCTTAGAGAGTCAGCAGAAAGCGTGGGAACATCAAGCAGAGTTGTTAAAAACCCTCAACAGAGTGGCTCGTGAGTCGGAGGAGTGCGTCCGCCTGCTCTTTGTTGAAGTGGTGCCCACATATGTGTGTGTGTATGGAGGTCTCCATGGGGAGGATGGCAGATACCATGGAGACCCTGCTCCAACAGAATGTGAAGACGCATGCAGACAAGCACTGCATCGTGGAAGCCATGGGTGAGTTCTTGCAATGGCAATATGAGAGGGAAATGGGGCACCTCGACGTCCTTCCAGGTGCTCCTTCCCCTCAAGGAGTCAGGCCGGGGCCTCTGGGTACCCAAATGGAGGAGGAGCGGCAGCTGGACACCCCTAGGTCATCCACTCAGGAATCTCAGAGGCTGTCCTCTCCCTCCAAGTCCCCTTTGCCTGTGAGCCTCTCAACCACATCCTCTGTCACCACAGAGGGAGCAGCTGGCCAGTGAGTGATTCTGGAGGGAGAAGTGTGTGTGTTGCGGTGTCTTTTAGAGCCTCGTGCAAGCGCTCTGCCACGCCGGTAGATCCTTCACGTTTCACACTCATCTCAATGCCCTGAGCATTTTGAATACTGCCTGCTGGGGTTCGCTTTCATTTGTCCATCTGAGCTGACCTGCATCTCCCCTCCAATAATCACACTCCCATGCAGCACCTAATCTCGCCCACCACAACTGTCATTTCACTTTGATTTAGACAGCATGGTCCAGATTTGCTTTTTCGTCAGCTCCCTCATCTTTTCCCCCAGTCACACACTTTCTTTCCCCCATCACTGTTGACACCCCTGGCACCACCTTCCGCACCCCCTCCGTGACCTACCAACCACAACCCTTTTCCTTCGGGGATGTCCAGATGAACGTTCACACCCCCTTCCTTCCTGAAATCCCAACCCCATCCACTCCCGACCTCCTCCTTACCAGTCCCAGGATCCATGTCTGCCTCTCAGTCCCCACCAACCGCCCTCACCGTTTCTTCTACCGCTATCATCAAACACTTACCCTCCCACCTTATCGCCTCACTCTGCCCTCGGTCATTCCCTCTATTCCCTCGCTCCATGTCCACCCTCAGTTTGCTCTCCAGGAGGCAGTCATGGAGTCAGCAGAGCCCTACCTTGCACGTTCACCTGGATATCACCACCCCCTCCTGGACTCCTTCCCCATCTTGGAACACCTTCCCCCATTGGAATCCCTTCTCTCTGCTTCCCTCAGTGCCTTGGTCCTTCCCCTGACCCCTGGAGTCGACCCCCACTTAGTCCTTCCCTTCCCTGACTCTCTTAGACACCTTACCCTTTTCACTACCCTTAATTCTTCCACCCTTTCAACTCTTTCCTTCAGCCTTACATCTGCCACCGCCCTTAGTCCTTCCCCCTTCCTCCATCCTTACTTCTTCCTCCAGTCTTACTCCCTCTCCTCTCCAGACTTCTTCCTCCCCACAGACTCCTCCCTCTCTCTCCACAATTCCTCCACCCCGTGGACTCCTTCTCGTCTCCGCACTCCTTCCTCCCCTGAGCTCCTTCCCTTACACCTTACACCCTCCTTACACCTACCTCCCCAGTTGCCGTCTTCTCCCGTTACCACTCCTCCCCCGTTCACGCTCTCCGTCCTAACCTCAGCCCATCCTGACACCTTCATTCCCCGCCTTCCAACCTCACCCCATCCTGACAGCTCTTCCTCTCCCAGTCAATCCCAGACCTTCCTTTCCCATCCCCCCCCGTACATCTTTCTCTCCCAAACACAGCCGAACCTTACTCTCCTCCCCCTCAACCATCATTCATTATGAGCAGACCCTCAATGGTGACTTTGCAACTTCCATGGGCTGCTTTCCAGGAGAGCCACAACCATGAGAATCCATCCAGCATGCCATGGATGTTCCTCCAGTGTTTCATTACTGTCGGCCTCCAGTATCTTTTGCGCCTTGGATGTCGCGATGTGGGCAAGGCCCTGGCAGGTAAATCCCAACTCCTGCATGTCACAATTGTGAAGATGTGTTCTTCACCATCGTGCAATCGTGCTGACGTGGACGGGCGACCCAGCGTGGGAAATGATATCGGTGGGCTGGCCTTATAATGATATGCAGATGTATTACAATGAGGTTCCCAACGTCTGATGGTGGGGAAAGTGTTCCACCATCGACGGGATCAGTGGTTGATTGCAAACTGCTTTCACAATGTCGTGAAACCGAGTTTTGGCCTTCTCACCGACATTGGCAGACAAAGACAATTCTGCCCATTAACTCTGTTTCTCTCTCCACGGATGCTGCAGACCTGCTGAGTTTTCCAGCACTTTCTATTTTTATTTCAGATCTCCAGCATCTGCAGTACATTGCTTTTATATCAGATTAGCCAAGATCTTATCGAATGGCAGAGCTTGTGGGGATGAATAACCTACTCCTGCTTCTAATTCTTGTGTTCTTGTGAAGTTACAAGTGGGCGATTTTTAAAAAATTTATTCACAGGATGTGGGCTTCGCTGGCTGGGCCAGCATTTATTGCCCCTCCTTAGCTGCCCTTGAGAAGGTGGTGGTGAGCTGCCTTCATGAACTGCTGCAGCCCATGTGGCATAGGTACACCCACAGGAAGGAAGTTCTAGGATTGTGACCAAGCAACAGTGAAGGAATGGGGAAATATTTCCAAGGCAGAACGGTGAGTTGCTTTGAAGGGGTCCTCCAGGTGGTGGTGTTCCCATCTATCTGCTGCCCTTGTCCTTCTAGGTGGTAGTGGTTGTGGGTTTGGAAGGTGCTGTCTAAGGAGCCTTGGTGAATTCCTGCAGTGCATTTTGTAGATAGTACACACTGCTGCTACTGTGCATTGGTAGTGGAGGGAGTGAGTGTTTGTGAATGTGTTGTCAATCAAGCGGGCTGCTTTGTCCTGAAGGTGTCCAGCTTCTTCAGTGTTGTGGGAGCTACCCTCATCCAGGCAACTGGGGAGTATTCCATCACACTCCTGACTTGTGCCTTGTAGATGGTGGACAGGCTTTGGGGAGTCAGGAGGTGAGTAGCTCGTCGCAAAAATCCTTGCCTCTGACCTGCTCTTGTAGCCACAGTATTTATATGGCTAGTCTAGTTCAGTTTCTGGTCAAGGGTAACCCCCAGGATGTTGATAGTCGGGGGGTTCAGTGATGGTAATGCCATTGAACATCAACGGGCGATGGTTAGATTCTCTCCTGTTGGAGATGGTCATTGCCTGACACTTGTTTGGTGCAAATGTTACTTGCCACTTGTCAGCCCAAGCCTTGATATTGTCCAGGTCTAGCTGCATTAGGACATGGACTGCCTCAGTATCTGAGGCGTCCTGAATGGTGCTGAACATTGTGCAATCATCAACGACCATCCCCACTTCTGACCTTATGATAGAAGGAAGGTCATTGATGAAGCAGCTGAAGATGGTTGGGCCTAGGACACTACCCTGAGGAACTCCTGCAGTAATGTCCTGGAACTGAGGTGACTGACCTCCAACAACCACAACCATCTTCCTTTGTGTTAGGTATGACTCCAACTTGCAGAGGGTTTTCCTCCTGATTCCCATTGACTCCAGTTTTGCTAGGGCTCCTTAATGCCACACATGGTTAAATGCTGCCTTGATGTCAAGGGTAGTTACTCTCACCTCACCTCGGGAGTTCAGCTCTTTTGTCCATGTTTGAACCAAGGCTGTAATGAGGTCAGGAGCTGAGTGGGCCTGGCGGAACCCAAACTGGACATCAGTGAGCAGGTTACGCAGCAAGTTCTGGAGCACAAGCTTTCAGTACTATTGCCGGAATATTGTCAGGGTCCATAGCCTTTGCAGTATCCAGTGCCTTTAGTTGTTTCTTGATATCACATGGGGTGAATCAAATTGGCTGAAGACTGGCATCTGTGATGCTGGGGACCTCTGGAGGAGGCTGAGATTTTGTCATCGGTGCCATCATAGTCAAATTGGACTCTGTACTCACCCAATTTCCACATGGGCAGCAATCAACATGGGAAGCCAAAATAATTTTTCTTCACTTAAACTCAGGATTACTGCAGTCAAGCGGTTTCAACTGCACCATGCCAGAGATTGACTAACGCAGCATACATTGAGAATTGGATTCGATACTTTCTAAGTATTTTTCAAGTGAAACTTTCCAAATATGCTATAAATCTGACAGAAGATGTAAAGCATTTCACTACAAAAATAGTTGCAATAATGTGTTTTGACAAATCTGGAAATATTTTGAGAATGAAGCACTAAAAATTTGGTTTAGTTTGCAATTTTTTGATCTGATGCAATCAACCAAAATATTCCCCCATAAAACCAAGAATATCTGTTTTGGATATCACTTTATCGTCAATATATCACCAAATCAGATGCCTGTCAATGATCAACATAACCACAAAAAATCATATTTTCATTAAGTAAATAATTTTTCAGTTTTGCAAATAACACTAAGGGGAAGGAGTTAGATTTGTGGAGTTTACTTACTCTTAAATCAGTGACTGTAAGTGTTAGAATCCCTTGAGGCATAACCTAATGGAAGCATATTAAAAGGTATAATTAAACTTATGTTGAGAGCTCCCCAGATAGTTGAGCGAGTTTATGCAGTCTTTAGCCTTGCCAAAGAAATCAGGAAGGAACTGAATTTGCTCCACAGTCTGTGCTCCAAGCCTCTTGGAGGGTGGGGGGCGGGGATGGGGGGCGCTGCTGTTGGGGTTGGGGTGTGCGGGGAGTGGGGAAGGGAGGTGTTGGTGGGGGGTGAAGGGGAGTGTTGGTTGATGGGGGTGGGAACTGGGTGGAGCTACAGGAAGGTGGTAACTCTAGGCTTCTGTTCTTGATTTTACTTGTGGACTCCAGTCTTTGTGACAATGTTGGGCCAGCTTGGCTCTTGACCCATCATTCAATAATCATATAGCGTCTACTGCACAGAAACAGGCCATTCAGCCCAACTATCTATGCTGGTGTTTATGCTCCTCCCATTTCTCTTCTTCACAGTCTTGCCTCTGAATTATTAATCCAGTAATGGAACTGCAAAGAAAAGTGTTAAAATCAGAAGCATATTCGATGCTGATTTAATAATGATTTCAGTTCACATGACTGAGAAGTAAGAGGGATCTGGAAGGAGGAGAAGCTCCCACCTCATACAGAGGTTCAAAGGTGTAAATGCTTGCTGTAAATAAAGAGTAATGGCTTTGAGAAACTACAGACTGGAGCAGCATACTTTGGGAAAATAGACAATTCCAAAACCCTGTTTAGACTCCAACCACACAACAAAGCATGGTGATAGGGAGTAAAAGGCCTAGCAAAACTTAAAAAGATGATTTGGGGCTGGCAATAAAAGAGATCCTTGAAGGAAGGACAAAGGAAAAGAATTTAAAACTCACCAAGGTGGCGGAACATCATGGGGGGCAATTGATGCAAGCTGAGAAACAGACCAGAAAACTGGACAGCAGTGAGCATTGACCCAAAGCAGCAAGCAGCAGCATAAAAGAAGGAACAATTCCAGGGCTCAACTGAAGCATGGAGTCCACCCTACCACTCCCATA
Organism: Carcharodon carcharias; assembly: GCF_017639515.1. NCBI lineage: Eukaryota > Metazoa > Chordata > Chondrichthyes > Lamniformes > Lamnidae > Carcharodon > Carcharodon carcharias. The sequence continues at coordinate 115,174,152 of NC_054482.1, forward strand.
ACCATATCAGAGGGCAGAAGTCTTGTAAAAGGTCCAGAACTGGGATGGCTGGAGAAAAAGGTTCACAAGGTACAGAGCTGCTTCAGGATTATACAAAAGGGAGCAAAATGCCTAGGCCAGGACATTATGCGGTTGGATCTATCGCTGATAATGTAAAGGCAAGCCATGGGGCTGATGAGACTTCAACTTCTTATGAAGATGTCCTGCAAACTATCTTATTTCAGCTCATGTCAGAATTTAATAATAGAGAAGGGTAAATTTAATAACAGAAAGCAAAGATCAGGTGAAACCATAAGGTTGTTCATCAAAAATACCTATAGGCTGGCAAGGAACTGTGATTATAGCATCTTACACAATGAACTGATTCACGATAGGATTCTAGTTGCTGTCCTAGACGAAGCATTATCAGATCTCTTACAAACAAAACTGAATTTAACACTGAATTTAGTGAAAGCAGTGCAGATTGCAAGGCAAATGGAACTCAGGAAACAGAATCAGGTGTTTATTCATGGGGAAGAAGAATCTTGTGGAGAAGATCAAGTGAGACCATACAGTTTGTAGGCCATAAGAGAGAAAGCGCGCCAAAGGCTAAGCCCACCAAAATGGGGAAAAGTATGCCAAATGTCATTTTGAAATGTCTTCAGTGTTGTGGGAACAAACCACACAAGTGAGAAGAATGTCCAGCAGATGGCAAAGTACCACATCTGTGGAAAAATTGGCCATTTCAAATCTGTTTGTCGTTCAAAAATACTGACAACCTGTAAAAAGGAGAAAAATTTAAAACAGAGCCACATACAAGAAGAGGAGGAGCCACAAGCAACAAAATTAACCTTCCTAGGGAGGTAAATGATTATGAAAACAAGTATTGGAGTATTAAACTCAAAGTGGATGGACACACCAGAGTTTAAAAAATTAGACACAGGAGCAGGGGTTTCTGTTTTATCAGATGAAGTCAAATGGCTCAAACAGATTACACTGCATCCCTCATCTATAAAATTATAAGATCCTGGTAGGACAACTATCTAAGTGAAAGACTAACTCATGGCAAAGTTGAAATATAAAGACTGAGGAACCCCCAAAGCTCTCTTTGTCATTCAAAATCAAGAGTGCTCTCTTAAGCAGAAGGGCATGCCTAAAAACTAAAATTAATCTATAAAGTGGCTGAAGTTGTTGGCGAGATCTACAGCAGTGCATTTCAAAATGAATTCTTTCAATTGTTTACAGGCTAAGAAAGTTAAAGACCATGGACCATGTTACCTTACAAACTGATTCTAAATCAATTTGCATCTTTACCCCAAAGAAAGCCCCTCGCCCACCCTTGGACAAAGTCAAGGGTGAAATTGAAAAGATGCAGTAGCAAAGGGTTATCTCACCAGTCACCATGTCAACAAAATGGTGTTCAGTTATGGTTACAGTCCCAAAGCCAAATGGCTCTATAAGAATCTGTGTGGATTTAACACAACTAAACAATTCAATGGAAAGTGCAATCCACCTGATGGCCTCAGTGGATGAGAGCCTTGCCAAACTAGACAAGAGCACTTTATTTACCAAATTGGATGCAAACAGTGGATTTTGGCAGTTGCCTTGGACAAAGAATCCAGTTTGTCAGCCACATTTATAATGTAAATAGGCTGTCACTGTTTCAATAGATTGCCCTTTGGAATAGCGTCAGCTCTAGAAATTTTCCAGCAAAAAAGGTCTGGCACTCTAGAAGACATGGATGAAGTAATATACCATATGAATGACATACCTATACATGGTGAGAAGAGAATGATGGCAGAGTTAGAGCAGTCCTGAGACTCTTACAGAGTGCAGGCCCAACATTGAATGAAAACTGTGAGGTTGCCAAATCTATGATCGTTTCTAGGTCACATAGTACAAGCCACTGGAATCACAGTTGATCCACAAAAAACAAAAGTAATCAGAGAATTTCCACAACCCTGGAAAATAAACGAGCCTATTATAAAGGATGTGATAACAGGACACTTAGAAAATATCAATGGAATTATTCAAAGTCAACACGGATTTATGAAAGGAAAATCATGTTTAACAAACCTAATGGAGTTTTTGAGGACGTAACCAGCAGAATAGATAAGGGAGAACCAATGGATAGGGTATATTTGGATTTTCAGAAAACTTTTGATAAACTCCCACATAAGAGGTTAGTGTATAAAACTAAAGTACATGGGATTAGGGGTAATATATTGGCATGGAATGAGAATTGGTTAGCAGACAGGAAATGGAGAGTAGGAATAAATGGGTCTTTTTCAGAGTGGCAGGCGGTGACTAGTGGGGTACCACAGAAATCAGTGCTTGGGCCCCAGCTATTCACAATATACATCAATGATTTGGATGAAGGAGCCAAATGTAATATTTCCAAGTTTGCTGATGAAACAAATCTTGGTGGGAATGTGACTGATGAAGAGGGTGTTTAAGAGGCCTCAAGGCAATTTAGACAGTTTGAGTGAGTGGACAAATACATGGCAGATGCAATATAATGTGGATAAGTGTGAAGTTATCCACTTTGGTAGGAAAAACAGAATGTCAAAGTAATATTTAAATGGTGATAGATTGAGAAATGTTGATGTACAAAGGGACCTGGGTGTCCTTGTATACCAATCACTGAAAGCAAGCATGCAGGTGCAGCAAGCAGTTAAGAAGGAAAATGGTATGTTGGCCTTCATTGTGAAAGGACTTGAGTTCAGAAGCAAGGGTATTTTACTGCAGGTGTACAGGGCCTCAGTGAGACCACACCTGAAGTATTATGTGCAGTTTTGGTCTCCCTAGCTAAGAAAGGCTATACTTGCCATAGAAGGACTGCAGCGAAGGTTCACCAGACTGATTCCTGGGATGGCATGTAGGTGTATGAGGAGAGATTGGGCTGACTAGGCCTGTATTCACTGGAGTTTAGAAGAACAAGAGGAGATCTCATTGAAACATATAAAATTCTAACAGGGTTGGACAAACTGGATGCAGGATGATATTCCGTATGGCTGGGGGGGGTGCGGGGGGGGGGGGGGTGGGTGGTCTAGAACAAGGGGTCTCAGTCTCAGGATATTGGGTAGACCATTTAGGACTGAGTTGAGGAGAAACTTCTTCACTCAGAGGGTGGTGAACCTATGGAATTCTCTACCACAGAAGGCTGTGGAGGCCAAGTCATTGAATATATTTAAGAAGGAAATAGACAGATTCCTGGACTGTAAAGGTGTCAAGGGGTACTGGGAGAGCTTGGGAGAATGGCATTGAGAGAGAGATATGGAATGGCGGACCAGGCTCGAAGGGCCGAATGACCTATTCCTGCTCCTATTTTCTATGTTTCTGTTTCAAAGATTCCTTGGGATGGCCAACCAAATAGGCAAGTTCCTATCAAATTTAGCAGAGGTTAATGAGTCCTTGAGACACCTGTTGAGACAGGGTCAACAGTGGACCAGCAAAATGCTTTCAAAGGGACTAAACAACTTTTAATCTCTTCTGAAATCTTGGCAAATTACAACCCAGAATTACTGACCATAGTAACAGCAGAAGCATCATCCACAGGTCTGGGGGCAGTTTTATTTCAAGTGCAGAAAGATGGCAAGTGTAGACTGGTCTACTATGCTTCTAGTAGTTTATTATAGAAACAGAATAATTATACACCATGATGGAAAAAGAAGCATCAGAAACAAAACGGGCATGCGAAAAAACTTTGGACTATTTTATGGGATTTGTTTCACCATAAGCCACTAGTCACCCTTCTGAACATGAAAGAAATTGTAAAGCTGTCACCCAGAATCCAGCAGTTCAGACTAAGATTGAAGAGATATGATTCCAACATAGAGTATGTGCAAGGGAAGTATCAAACAATTACAAACACAGTGTCACAAATACCATCAAAAATGATTTACATTTCATCAAGGAGGTTGAAGCATATGCATCCTTAATCACACAACTGCTGCAAAAAAGTTGCAGGAAATGGTGCACACTTGCAATTACGCCACCTGAAATGGCACGCTGTTGACAAAATTCCACCATTGGAATGTGACTACACTCCGAGAGTATTTCATTGGTTGTATTTAATGCTGACTTGTGAAAGGTTTGCGAAAGATCTTCCTTGATGAATTTACTCTCGTATTGTGTGGCGTTTACCCATTGACGCCATCAGGAAAGGTATTGTAAGTTGTGTATAAATTAAACAGTGCTGTATAATGAAGTGTGAGTTAGAAACAGGCAATTCTTTCAAGTAAAGATGGGTAAGCTATTTGTTTAAATCACTTGGACAGAAGTAGATCGGATAACATAATTTCAGTCATATTCTTGATGTATAATTGTGATTTCCAATGAATATCAGAAACCATGTTGAGTCATGCTAAAAGTGAACAAAACCTGCATTTATTAAAGTGTCAGTAAAAATGAATGAACAAATGAATTTTTTACCTGAACATTGAGATTCATTGCTGTGTAGATCATTGATAATGCCAGGTTTTCAAAGCACAATTAACAAATTAAGCCATCTACCATCTCAGGATTCCCACTCTTACTAAATTAGTTCTTTCCATTTTGCTTAATCAGTCATAACCTCCATGGAATTCAACTTAATGATTATTTTTGTACCGCAGAGATGGAAAGTAATGATCATATTCCTAAACTAAATAGATTTACAATGCAATAAGAATGCTCTATGCTGATTCTGACATTGATAATATGTTGAGATATCAAAAATCATTCTTGTGTAATAAGGTGCAGAATAATATGGTATAGGTGTATAATCTAAAGAATGTGCAGTGCCTAGAAATGGAATCTTGGTCCAAGTAATGAAATTCTGACTCTTTGGGCTGAATTTTCATTTGTGGGTCCCAATCCTGCTGTAAGGAGGAAATGTAGCTCAGGAGCCCATGCCGGCATCTGGATCCAGAGGGTCATTTTGAGGAGGCAACCAATTAAATGATTGTGTCTGGAAGCCCCATCCAAGTAAGGACAGAGGGCAGGCTCCTGATGCTTAAGAGCCAATAGAAGGCCCTCCAACACTGAAACATTGGCAGCCCCACTGTCAGAAGTGGGAGCTGCCAATGTAGGCCAGTGAAAGAGAAGGCTGCTCAAAATGATTATGCCCTCTGAAGAGTTTTTAAAAACTTTAAAAATGAACAGTGACCACAGCTGCCAGGCCATCATTGTGGAGGGGGAGCAATCCACAGGGTGGCCTGTGGCCAATGTTGATCCAAACCTTTAAGATCCTGAGAGGTCTTGACAGGATGGATATGGAAAGTATGCTTCCTCTTGTGAGAGAATCTAGAACCAGGGATCACTGTTTAAAAATAAGGGGTCGCTCATTTAAGACAGAGATGAGGAGAAATTTTCTCTCTCAGACAGTTGTGAGTCTTTGGAACTCTCTTCCTCAAAAGGCAGTGGAAGTAGAGTCTTCGAATATTTTTGAAGAAAATCTAGATAGATTCTTGATTAACAAGGGGGTAAAAGGTTATCAGGGGCAGGCAGGAGGTTACAATCAGACCAGCCATGATCTTATTGAATGGTGGAGTAGGCTTGAAGGTTCAAGTGGCCTACTCCTGCTCCTAATTCATATGTTCATATGTTGGCTGCGGGGATGGGGTTTATAATGATGCTGGAATGCTGTCCCCTATCCCCCAGTGTGCCGCCAGGATATTGTCTCCATGCATTAAGTGGGCTTCGACGGTCGCAACAGGCCCAATATTGAACTTAATAGGCCCTTTAATTGCCTTGATAGGATAAATCCTGCTTGTGGGTGGGTAACTGTCACCCACCCCAAACACCCCCCCCCCCCCCCCCCCCCCACCCCCCACCCCCCCCCCCCCCCCCCCCCCCCCCCCATACCCCACTACCCTCCCAACCAGGCTCATGAAAAATGGCACCAAGACATTGCCCAGCAAATCATCGCAGTGACAAAAAAACTGTGGGCCTGTCCACCTCTGGTTCCGCTCTTGCGGCCATTTAAAAATTTGGTCCTATGTAATTGGATGTAGCTCCAAGTTATTAAAACCTTCATAAGTATTTGCCATGTCATATTTTAGTTCAAATTTCAAAAACTTATTCAAGCATAAGCATTAAAATTACAAATCTAGATTTGTGCACTGCCCCTCACCTGACATGTAATTAGATTACGGGCTTCTTTTTCTGCATTTCTTTTTCATTGACATCCTTCCTCATTTTATTCAGCCCTTTCATTTTCACAATATATTTGTGTAACATATTATTGTATCCTTTTAAACCATGATACCAGTCCAAAACTGATGGTTAGAAGGAGCAGTGATTCACAGAGGATAATGAAGAGAAATAGAGCAGTCTCATCAAAAAGAGGTACAACAATGTTTCCTAAGCGAGATCAAAGATCCAAGATACTTTTCTGGAATTCGGACATTTGTGTCAATGGGCACATCACCAATTTCAAATTGGATACAGAAGCAAGTGAGACAGTCTTGTCCAAGAAAGAACTGTGCTAGCAAACCTGTGGCTGAGGACAACAACTGAAAACCCCGTTATATGGTCCAGGTGGGATCAAACTGCCAGATATCGGCATGTTGCAAGCAATGCTCCAAACAAAAACAAACAGATACTGGAGACATTATATGTTATTCACAATAAGGAATTTTTGCTTCTGTCTACATCAACCTCAAACTCATCAAAACAACAGAGGATGTCAATGAACTGACAGTCATCAATTATGCCAAATCAGAGAGCCTCAAACATCCAAATGCTCTGATGACTTTGATTGGGACTTCAGTGCTGATCTTTCAGCATTTTTCACTGAGGCTGATAATCCAACCTTTTTACAAGAAGAAGTCCAGAGGACAAAAGAGAAAACTTGTTCTTACTGAAGAGGTAATGAACAAGTTGGACCAATGAATACCTCAGTGTGACCATGATCCTTCATCACTTTGTGTGTTGGCTGAGTAGGTGAAAGATGAAACTCAGGCGACAGAGCACACTATTACAATATCACAATCATCTGACATGCTGACCCCTTGAAAAGTGCAACCATACCTATCCATCCACCAAAAATGGTAGTGCTTTGTGCAAGCAGTCAAACCAGTCCAAACACAGAGACAGAACCAAACCACATGGGAGGGCACTGACCTTTCTTCTACACCAGGGTCACTGGAATTTGAGGGACAGCAAGATGTTGATCAAGTGCCTTCCTCATTGTTTCCTGTCCTACCTAAACAATTAGTCCTGGAGACAGCAATCCAGATTTCCCCAAAACTTCACAAACCACAGGCTACAAGGAATCATTGCTCCAGAAGTAAAGAACGGCAGACGAAACAGTCAAAAAGAACCATGGTCACCTTAACAGGGAACATATTAAACGCAAAGAGAGGGATAAACTCACAAAATCCAATCATGAGAGAGAAACATCAGATTGAGAGAGGCATAACAGCAAGGAGGATCAAATCTAGATCCAGATAAGTGAACCTTCCATTATACATTTGTGAGAAACAGATGTTGAGAGTCAAACTGACAATGCACCAGATACTGCAACTCTTACCGAAGGCCAACCAAGTCAAAGCAAAGAAGTCCAAAGGGAGATTACTGATCTTCCAAACCTCACCAGGACACAATCTGGGAGTGTCACAAAACCTCCAGACCGATTAAACCTACAAAGTCATAGATTTGGGGGTGGGAGAGAAAGGGTCGTATGTAAATATAAATAAAGTATATTTGGGTAAAGGCTTGGGGGGAGATGTAGTATTAGGGTGTTCAGGGCTGAAAGAGTTAATCTGTGGGACTGGAGAAACAGTACTGCCCACATGATGATGTAAGAGAGAGACACATGACTAAGGGTCAAGAGAGAGAAAACTCATGGCTTAGACTGATTAACACCTGTAGTCTTGTAAATCTGTAAATAGTTATGTTCATACAATAAACTAGTTATTGTTCAGACATATCAATGTCTCTGCAACTGTTCCTTAGCCAGTCGCAACCAACATCCAGCAGAAGCCATTGAGCTGAAAATGAATGAAAAGGCAGTTGAAAACAGAATCTTTCCACAGAAAGTCCAAAGGACATGAATCTATTTCTTGTTACTAAAAACAGTATTGAAGCACAGCTGAAAACTCCTTTAAAATGGAGTTAAACAGTTACGTGAAAAGCAGGGCTACTAAAGAGTGCGGGGAATGAAAAAGGTTAGACTTGGTCCCTCCTGTCAAGAAAAATAATGAAAGACTTGAAGGGTAGAATGGCCTCTTTGCTTTAACATTTTTGTGACTTTATGTGATGACACAATACAATGAAGCAAATCTGAATGCTGTGGATATTTTTGTTTTAAAACTGGAATAAGAATTACATAGAATACACAGCGCTGAAAGACCAGCTTAATGAGTCTATACTGGTACTTATACACCACATGTATCTCCTCCCATTCCATCTATCTCACCTCAGCCTTTCAGCATATCTTTCTATTATGTCTTGTGGTTCCCAGAAGTCTGAAATAATCATACTTTGGATACAAATACTGGAGCTGACATCAAGTATATTTTTTCAAACTCAACATCTGATATGGAAAGATACATTGTTGCTTTGGTACACTGGCTTTAGTGCAGTAGTGAGTGATGCAACATTCTGACTATACATGTATACCAATACAGATAGTTCCCAAATCAATGTGAAATAAATTAACAATATAACACTTTTTTTCCCCATCTCTCTCGTAATAAATCTCTAACATGTGGCACAATTGAAGAGAGAAAAGCGGGCAGTGTTTCTCCTTTCCCTCAGATAACTAAGCTCATTGAACACGAATGGAGAGATTGCAGTGAGATGGTAAACCTCACTTTCAAGGCTTACTATATTATATACCTAATGTAATGGCTTAACACCTTAGAAAAGCACCATCTACTGCATCAGTATTCCATTTATCAATGTCTCACATCCATTCACCCAGAGTGAATTTGCCAATTAATGCTCATAATAGCTCATAATGGCTCAATGAGCAATGACAACATCTTACATTCCCAAAGCATCTTTAATATAGAAAAACACTCCAAGGTGGATCACATGTAAAAAAAAAGCATAGATATCAGAAGTGTTGACAAAAAGCATGACCCAAAGATTAAATTAAGATGGAGATGAGGAGGAACTTGTTCTCTAAGAAGATAGTTAGTCTGTGGAATTCTCTTCTCCAGAGGTCAGTGAATGTATTCAAGGCTGAGTTGGACATATTTTTTTGACCAACAAGGTAGTCAGAGTTATGGGGTACAAGCAGGAAAGTGGAGTTAAAGCCACAAACAGATTAGCTATGATCTTATTAAATGGTGGAGCAGACTTGATGGGTTGAAAGGCCAACTTTTGCTCCTTTTCCTTATGATCTTAAAGAGGTGGATCTTTTAGAGAGGATTAAAGGAAAACAGTATTGTAGATAGGCAGGGGTAGAGCTACTTTAAAACCCAGTTCCCACTGATGAAAGAATTCATTCACATGAACATAATAAATAAGGACTGATGTAGATCATACAACCCCTCGAACCTGATTTGCCATTCAATAATATCAATGTTGATCTTTTGATCCTCTATCTCATACCTAATGTTTTGGCTGATTCCCATATTCCTTGATTCCCTTAATCCAAAAATCTATTAATCACAGTCATGAATGGACAACAACAACCCTGGGCATTGTTTTTAGACCAGGATAACAGATCGTCTGAGATGAAGAGAAATTTTCACTCAGTTTCCTTGTGACTCTTTGGAATTCTGTATCCAGAGGACTGTGAATCCTCAACATATCTCTGCAACTTCCTCCATCCCTCCAGCCCTCCGAGATCTCTGTGCTCCTCCAATTCTGCTATTTTGCTCATCCCTGATTTTAATTGCTCCACTATTGGTGGCCGTACCTTCAGTCTGGGCCCTAAGGTCTGGAACTCCCTCCTTAAACCTCTCCACTTCTCTACCTCCCTCAATTCATTTAAGATGCTCCTCATAACCACTTGCCTGACCAAGCTTCTGATCAGTTGCCTGAATATCTTTATATGCGGGTTAATGTAAATTTTTTTGCTATCCTTTCACGAGATATGGGCATCGCTGGCTAGGTCAGCATTTATTGCCCATCCCTAATTGCCCTTGAGAAGGTGGTGGTGAGCCGCTTTCTTGAACTGCTGCAGTCCATGTAGTGTAGGTACACCCACAGTGCTGTTAGGGAGGGAGTTCCAGGATTTTGACCCAGTGACAGTGAAGGAACGGCAATATATTTCCAAGTGAGGCTGGTGAGTGACTTGGAAGGGGACTTGCAGGTGGTGTTCGCATGCATCTGCTTCAATTGACTTTTGAGGTGGGGTCACAGGTTTGGGAGGGGCTGTCAAAGGAGCCTTGGTGAGTTGTTGCAGTGCATCTTGTAGATGGTATACACTGCTGCCACTGTGTGTTGGTGGTGGAGGGAATGAATGTTTGTGGATGGGGTGCCAATCAAGCAGGTTACTTTGTCCTGGATGGTGTCCAACTCCTTGTTGAAGATGCACTCATCCAGGCAAGTGGAGAGTATTCCATCACACTCCTGACTTTTGACTTGTAGGTGTTGGTCAGACTTTGGGGAGTCAGCAGGTGAGCTACTCGCTGCAGAATTCCCAGGCTGTGACCTGCTTTTGTAGCAACAGTACTTCTATGGCTGGTCCAGTTCAGTTTCTGGTCAATGGTAACCCCAGGGTGTTGATATTGGCTGATTCAGCGATGGTAATGCCATGGAATGTAAAGGGGAGATGGTTGGATTCTCTCTTGTTGGAGATGGTCATTGCCTGGCACTTGTATGGTGTGAATGTTACTTGCCAGTTGTCAGTCCAATGTTGTCCAGATCTTGCTGAATATGGACATGGAATGCTTCAGTATCTGAGGAGTCGTGAATAGTGCTGAACATTGTGCAATCATCAGCGAACATCCCCACTTCTGACTTTATGAAGGGGGGAAGGTCATTGATGATGCAGCTGAAGATGGGTAGGCCTAGGACACTGGCCTGAGGAACTCCTACAGTAACGTCATGGAACCGAGATGATTGACCTCCAGCAACCACAACCATCTTCTTTTGTGCTAGGTATGACTCCAACCAGTGGAGAGTTTTCCCCTGATTCCCATTGACTCCAGTTTTGCTGGGGCTTCTTGATGTCAAGGACAGACAATCTCACCTCAGCTCTTTTGTCCATGTTTGGACCAAGGCCGTAATGAGATCAGGAGCTGAGTGATTTTGGCAGAAACAAAACTGAGCATCAGACAGCAGGTTATTACTGACTAAGTGCTGCTTGATGGCACTGGAGACAACATCTTCCATCACTTTGCCGATGATGGAAAGTATACTGATGGGGTAGAAATTGGCCGGTTTGGACTTGTCCTGTTTTTTGTGGAGAGGACATACCTGGGCAGATTGCCGGGTAAATGCCAGTGTTGCAGCTGTACTGGAACAGCTTGGTTAGGGGCGCAGCAAGTTCTGGAATACTATTCTTCAGTATTATTGCTGGAATATTGTCAGGGCCCAAGGAGTTTGCAGTATCCAGTTCCTTCAGCCATTTCTTGTTATCACGTGAAGTGAATCGAATTGGCTGAAGGCTGGAATCTGTGATGCTGGGGAGCTCCGGAGGAGGCCGAGATGGATCATCCATTTGGCACTTCTGGCTAAAGATTGTTGCAAATGCTTCACACTTATCTTTTGCACTGATATGCTGAGCTCCCCTATCATTAAAGATGGAGATATTTGTGGAGCCTCCTCCTCCAGTGAATTGTTTAATTGTCTAGCACCATTCACGACTGGATGTGGCAGGACTGCAGAGCTTATATCTGATCCATTGATTCTGAGATCACTTAGCACTGTCTATTGCTTGCTGCTTATGCTGTTTTGGCATGCAAGTAGTCCTGTGTCGCAGCTTCAGTAGGTTGACACCTCATTTTTAGGTATGCCTGGTGCTACTCCTGGCTTGCTGTTCTGCACTTTTCATTGAACCAGGGTTAATCCCCTGGCTTGATAGTAATCGTGGAGTTGGGGATTTGCCAGCCCATGAGGTTACAGATTGTGTCTGAGTACAATTCTGCTGCTACTGATGGCCCACATATCACATGGATGCCCAGTTTTGAGTTGCTAGATCTATTCACCATTTAGCATGGTGGTAATGCCACACAACATGATGGAGGGTATCCTCAATGTGATGATGGGACTTTGTCTCTACAAGGACTGTGCAGTGGGTCACTCCTACTGATACTGTCATGGACAGATGCATCTGCTGCAGGCAGGTTGGTGATGACAAGGTCTTGTGGGAATTTCCCTTCTGTTGTTCCTTCAGCATCTGCTGCAACCCAGTCTAGCAATTATGTCCTTTAGGACTTGGCCAGCTTGGTCAGTAGTAGTGCTACTGAGCCACTTTTGGTGATGGACATTGAAGTCCCCCACCCAGAGTACATTCCGTGCCCTTTCCATTTTCAGTGCTTCTTCCAAGTGGTGTTCAACATGGAGGAATACTGATTCATCAGCTGATGAGGCCAGTATGTGGTAATCAGCAGGAGATTTCCTTACCCATGTTTGACCTGATGCCTTGAGACTTCATGGGGTCCAGAATCTATGCTTAGAACTCCCAGGGCATCTCTCTCTTGATTGTTTATCATTGCCCTGCCACCTTTGGCCCCACCAATAGTGCAGACCCAGGGATGGCAATAGTGGTGTCTGGGACATTATCTGTGAGGTATGATTCCATGAGTATGACTATGTCAGGCTGTTGCTTGACTAGTTTGTGAGACAGCTCTCCCAACTTTGGCACAACTCTCATATGTTATTAAGAAGGAATTTGCCGGGTCAACCAGGCTGAGTTTGCTGGTGTGGTAACTGGTGCCTACGTCGATGCCAGGTGATCCATCTGGTTACATTCCTTTTTGTTGTCTTCATAGTGGTTTAATACAACTGCATGTCCTGCTAGGCCATTTCAGAGAGCAGTTACGTGTCATCAACATTGCTGCAGGTCTGGAGTCGCCTGTAGAGCAGATCAGGTAAGGACAGCAAATTTCCTTCCCTAAAGGGCATTCATGAACCAGATGGTTTTTTTGTGGCAATCAATTCATGGTCATCATTACCGAATGTTTTATATGTAAAAGATGCTATATAAATGCATGTTGTTGTTGTTGTTTGCTATTTGAAATAGCAAATATTGTACTATCAGGCTATCTAAAGAGGAGAGATTCTAACATCATCAGCTGGATTTTACACTTCCCCACCAGGCATTTGAATGCATGGACAGTATGGAACTCCTAAAATCCAGCGGGTAGCTTTCCTGCCACCTACCCACCCACCCATGACCTGTCTGAAATTGACAGGGGGCCGGCGGAGACAAGGGGCCCAACCTTGCGCTATTTGAGGGCCTTAGGTGGCCAATTAATTCTTTGCAGATGGCAGGTGGATCTGATATTGAACAAGGGGTGGGAGGGAACCTCCCCTGTGGGTCCCCTGGGCCCATTGGAGGCACCTCCTCCCAAATGTCATTCCCCCACCCCCACCCTTTGAACCTTTCCACCAGTGCCTTTTGATCCCAACCCCCCACACTTCACCCCCAACCCCCCTCCCCCTCCTCAATGAGATCCCTAACCTCAGACTTACCTGGGTTCTTAGATGTAGAGGAACTCCCTGTAGTCCCAGCCATGGCTGCCACTTCTGGCTGGCAATGCTGGGACTACAGAGCTGTCAACATCCAATTGGCCAACAGCTCTCTAAGGCATAACTTCCTCCTGAGACCGGGGCAGAAATCTCACTTTAAACCACTAAACACTGCTCCCAACATTAAATTACTGCCTGGCAGCCGTCTGGATCCTGGATCGGGTTCCCCGCTGGCTTTTTAATGGGGGTGAGGGCTGTGGCGCCTGTAAAATCCAGCCTCATGTACTGAATGCTTGAATGCAATGAGCCTCTTAATACAGAGCAGTGAATGCATGTCATACTGAGCGCCGAGATCAATGTCTCCATGTTTTGATGAAAGAAAGAGCTAGTATTTATATATAGCACTTTATCACATCCTCAGCACGTAAACCACTTTACAACTTTTGAATTCCAATGACTGTTTTTTTGCAGGCAAGCACAGCAGCCAGTCCACACCAACCAAGGTCTCAAAAACAGCAAATGAATGATTGGCAACATGATCTGCTTTTTGGCAAGGTTGTTTGAGGGAGGAATGTTCGCCAGCCCACCAGAGGAACTTGCTGCCCTCCAACTTCAAATAGTGCTGTGAGATCATTTACATTCGCCTAAACAAGCATGTGGGCCTTCGACTTTTAATAACTCATTTGGAGGAAAGCACTGCTTTCAGCAATATCACTGACTCTTAAAAAATATTCCAGCAATCAGATCAAATGGCATTATGACTTAAAAGCTCCTTGTAAATCCATGCTCACTGGTATAACAATATATAAACCAGATGTTCTGACTGGTCCCAAGTGCTGTGATCGTTACACCCTACAGCTCTTTACACTGAAAATTATCAGCTTGGCTAACTATCAAATTATCAGTCAAAAGAGCTTCATTCCAGGTCTTTGGTGTGAAATTACAAATAGATTGTTTCTTTTTATCCCACTGACTGTGTTTGAACATGACTTTACAACATTACACCCCTCCACCCACTGCCTTCACCTCCATAATGTTTTACAATTAAATTGCTTCCTCTTTTAGTGATGGCGTGCTGTACATAAAGGCTGGACAAACCTATACAAAGCTATGTCACAAATCTTTACTCCACAACAAAATCAAAAGCAAAAGTGCTGTGGATGTGAGAAATCTGAAATAAAAACAGAAAGTGCTAGAAACACTCAGCAGGTCTGGCAGAATCTGTGGAGAGAGAAACTGACTTAATGAATGGAATGAATGAAATCCCAAGATATTCTATATGTATATCAATGGGAAGAGGATAACCAGGGAAAGAGTAGGGCCCATTAGGGCCCAAGGGGGCAATCTATGGGTGGAGCCAGAGGACATCAGTAGAGTGTTGAACGAATACTTCACATCCGTCTTCACCCAAGAGAATGAGGATGAAGGTATTGAACTCGGGGAGAGAGAATGCGAGGTTCTTGAGAAATTGATACAGAGAGTGACAAGGTGTTGGAGGTTTGGCAGGCTTAAAAGTGGACAAATCTCCAGGTCTGGATGATTTGTGTCCCAGACTCTGAAGGAGAGAATCATTTTTCACTTGAAGAGGCAAGGTTTGATCAGGGATAGTCAGCATGGCTTTGTCAGAAGGAGGTCATGCCTAACAAATTTGATTGAATTTTTTGAGGAGGTAACCAGGTGTGTAGATGAGGGTAGTGCAGTTGATGTAGTTTATATGGATTTCAGCAAAGCCTTTGACAAGGTCCCACATGGGAGACTTATAAAGAAGGATGAAGGTATTGAACTCGGGGAGAGAGACTGCGAGGTTCTTGAGAAATTGATACAGAGAGTGACAAGGTGTTGGAGGTTTGGCAGGCTTAAAAGTGGACAAATCTCCAGGTCTGGATGATTTGTGTCCCAGACTCTGAAGGAGAGAATCATTTTCCACTTGAAGAGGCAGGGTTTGATCAGGGATAGTCAGCATGGCTTTGACAGAAGGAGGTCATGCCTAACAAATTTGATTGAATTTTTTGAGGAGGTAACCAGGTGTGTAGATGAGGGTAGTGCAGTTGATGTAGTTTATATGGATCTCAGCAAAGCGTTTGACAAGGTCCCACATGGGAGACTTATAAAGAAGGCAAATGCACATGGGATACAGGGTAATTTGATGAGGTGGATTCAAAATTGGCTTAGTTGTAGGAGACAGAGGGTGATGACAGAAGAATGCTTTAGTGACTGGAAGCCAGTATCCAATGGCGTATCACAGGGATCTGTGCTGGGTCCCCTATTATTTGTCATTTATATAAACGACATAGATAACTATGTGGGGGGTAGGATTAGTAAATTTGCAGATTAAATTAGCCGGGTGGTTAACAGTGGGGTTGAGTGGCTTGGGCTACAGGAAGATATAGACAGGATGGACAAATGGGCAGATAAGTGGCAGATGGAATTTAACCCTAAAAGTGAGGTGATGCACTTTGGAAGTAGTAATTTGACAAGGAAGTATTCACTGAACGGCATGACACTGAGAAGTTCTGAGGAACAAAGGGACCTTGGCGTGTGTGTCCATGGATCTCTGAAGGCGGAGGGGCATGTTAGTGGGGTGCTGAAAAAGGCACATGGGACACTTGCCTTTATCAATCGAAGCATAGATTACAAAAGTAGGGAGGTCATGTTGGAGTTGTATAGAACCTTGGTGAGGCCACAGCTGGACTACTGTGTGCAGTTCTGGTCGCCACATTATAGGAAGGATGTGATTGCACTGGAGGGGGTGCAGAGGAGATTCACCAGGATGTTGCCTGGGATGAAA
Organism: Carcharodon carcharias; assembly: GCF_017639515.1. Lineage (NCBI taxonomy): Eukaryota > Metazoa > Chordata > Chondrichthyes > Lamniformes > Lamnidae > Carcharodon > Carcharodon carcharias. The sequence goes on from NC_054482.1 coordinate 115,190,497, forward strand.
CTTTTAAGTTATGAAGAGAGGTTGCATAGACTTGGGTTGTTTTCGTTGGTGCAGACAAGACTGATCGAGGTGTATAAGATTATGAGGGGCATCGACAGGGTGAATAGGGAGCAGCTGTTCCCCTTAGTTGAAGGGTCAGTCACGAGGGGACATAAGTTCAAGGTGAGGGGCAGGAGGTTTAGGGGGGATGTGAGGAAAAAGTTTTTTACCCGGAGGGTGGTGACTGTCTGGAATGCACTGCCTGGGAGGGTGGTGGAGGCGGGTTGCCTCACATCCTTTAAAAAGTATCTGGATGAGCACTTGGCATGTCATAACATTCAAGGCTATGGGCCAAGTGCTGGTAAATGGATTAGGTAGGTAGGTCAGGCGTTTCTCACATGTCGATGCAGACTTGATGGGCTGAAGGGCCTCTTCTGTACTGTGTGATTCTGTGAATTTAATGCCCTCTCCCGAGGCTGGTTTGGGGGTGGGCTGGGCAATTAATCAGGCAGGAGGATGCCAGGTGGGGACCTCACTGCTTTTGTCCCGATAGCCTTCTGTCAGAATTAGAAAAAGTTAAGAGATTTACAATCAAAATGTGTTTAAGTGCTGGGATGCAGTGACATAATCTTAGGATTGATAATCCTTTCCTTCTCACTCCATCGCATATCCTCCCTGCCTTTGTACTTTCTTAAAAAATATCATGTCTTTGAATTCTTCCAGTCCTGATGAAAGGTCATCGATCTGCAACGTTAACTCTGTTTCTCTCTCCACGGACCCTGCCTGACCTGTTGAATATTTCCAGTATTTTATATTCTCTAAAACTAAGAGCTGAATTTAATTCGGATAGCACAGGTCTTCCTGGCAGACCCACAAGCAGGCAGAGTTGCTGCATGCAAAACGCTGCCAGCTGACCACGATCACGCAGCAGCTAGCCAATTAATGGAGGAGTGGGTCTTGTCCAATTGGGGCAGGCCACAAGACGCTAACCCAAAGGCAGGTGCTGGTGCCATCTTTAAAAGGCTGCCATCCCAGCATGTTCATCAGGATTGCCGCAGCAGCAGTCCTGAAGACCCCTATGGATACATTCTGGACTCCTCTACCACTCTGTCTGCACTGAAGAGCCCTAAATCCCAGTGGCTCAATTGAGGGCCCAAGGAATGGACCAGGTGGCTGCTACCAACATTCCAGAGGGTAGACACAGGATGGCCCAATGGTTTAACAGTACCTCCCTGCAGGGTAATGGTAGGAGCTTCTCTTCCCAAAAGACAGCAGGAAGAGACCCTCCAGCCTGACCAAGCAAGCTTGGATGGAGAGAACAGTGTAGCTCAGCAGCTGTGGGGTCGCCCCAAATCCTGGATGCATTGCCGCAAATGTCCTCCTCTGCTCTGCCAGGGTGAGTCCTACATACTGTGGGGCTGGCAATTGGCAATGTGGATAGAGGGCCACATGGGAAAGGACTGACCAACCAGACGCTGGCATTGGGGAGCGCCTGCAACAGCTGCCTTAGGATGCATAGCCACATCTAGACAACAGGCATCCATTTATCTTTGCTTACCCCTCCTTTTCCTTCTTTTACCTCCTTCATGTCCCTTGAAAGTAGATGTAGAGAGGAGGCATTCGAGAGCCTCCAGCATGGGCCAGAGAGTTTCCAACAGCATATGTGGTGTGCTGGTCTTTGCGTGGAGACTCTTGGTGCTCCTGCTTCTGCCTGCAAGAGTAATGGGTCCAAGACCAGCACGGAGAGAGCTAAGACCTGTGGTAGAGTGCCCAACATTAGAGCATGGACCCCTGCAGAGGAGGAGGCCCTTAAACTGTCTGCGGCGAGAGTGGCCAGGCAATTGCAGATAGCAAAACTAGAGCTGTAAACGAAGAAATTGAGGAAGCAATGATCTCATATGTCAAGCATTTGACAAATAGGGAGTCACAGAGCAGGCATGAATGGGGGGAGAAGTGAAGTCCTAACACCCTAACTCTTTATGTACTCTCATGCAGGCCTCAGCAGTTTACAAGGATAGACTGTGCCAAGGCCAGCGGCCTCTGAGGATAAGGAGGACTGATCTTCAGAAGGTGCAGCATCACATCTTTCCCCCGCACCTCCACCAATGTGGGTATTCTCACTCTGCATTCAAGAATAGATTCAAGGTCTAAGCTGCACCCTAGAAGTTGATGAAAGCTGTGACAGCCAAGGGCCCTGATAGTTAGAGGACTGTCGGAGACCAGGCCAATGTTGAGGCCTAGGCTGATGAAGGGCCTCTGGGATCAGCCACGCTGAATCTGCTGAAGTTGCAGGGTAGCACAGGGGAACACCTGGCGGAGCTGCCAGAGGTTATGCACAACCATGTGCGGATGATGGAGGAGTCCATCCAGGCCATGGGTTCTGCCATGTCCTAGGTATATGCACGCACAGCTTCCTCCATTGAGAGGTTGGCCACCTTCATGGAGAGCCAGATCCAGCAGGCCTGCCAGTCACTGCCAGAGGTGCACACAGACACGCATGCCATTGCCTTGTTCATGAGCTCTATGCAGTATTGGCAAGCTGAGAGGGGGACAAGTTGCCTTTTTCCCCCTCCAGATGTCCCTCTATCTAGAGTAGGTAGTTAGTTTAGTTGGTTGCAATCTTACCTCTGAATTACAAGGTTCTGAGTTCAAACATCGCTCCAGGACTTGAGCATAAAAATCAAGACTGACACTGCAGTACAGCACTGATGGAGTGCTGCACTGTCAGAAGTCCTGGGCTGTATTTCGTGGCCCCAATTTGGGACTGCAAAGAATTGGGAATTAGAAAAGATGGCTGCTGAGTGGTGAAGGCTGCTATCGTGTCTCCATTTCTACCTCTGGCTATTTTCAGCAGACTGGGAAAGGGGTGGGGAGTTGTGGGAACCCCATATGCTGCTGTTTAGAAGTTGCCAGCACCATCCTGGAAGTGGGAATGTAAGAACTTATTCAATTTTCAGTGAGGTGGCTGCTTTTTGTAAGTCTTCCCGAATCACACCTGGAGAGTGGGGACGTACTCCATGGGTTGCAGGCAGGAAGAGTGTAAAAGGTGGTTAAAAATAGCGCCACCTCCTTTAAAGTTCATCATGAAATGCTATGGCCTGAGTTTGATCTATGTTTACTAAAGTGAGTGATGACAGTGCTGTGATTGGGAAAGGTAAACAATCAGTAAATTATGTGGTTGCCATGTTGTTACTTGCGATAACTGGCAAGTTGTGAAGTGAAAGAACAGCATTCTAAAAGTGAAAAAATCTTCAGATGCATTAGAATAGATTAAACACTGGATAACGTTCTATTGAAATACAATATTGAATGGCTAACCCAGTTTGAGATCCAAAGCTGATTGTTTAAACTCTCCACATTTATGTCACTAATTCTTTGCAGAACAGCTCAGCCATCTGTTTGGCTGCTTAAAAGCTGTGACAGGTATACAAGGTTTTGGCTGCCTTCAGGGGCACTAATGGATTCTATACTGCAGAGTCTGTTTATTCATCTGTACTGGGAAAGCAAAGTTTGTTTATTTTGACAGAGTTATAAGCTTCTAAAGAAGATATTGGTTTTTAAGTGCCTATTCAAGCGATATTTCTTTATTTTGACAGACTAAGGGCCTTTGAAGAAGAGGATGGTTTTAAGTACCTGTTAAAGTGATTTTTTTAATTTTGACAGATTTGTGAGGTTTCCATTGATTTCTAAATGTTATTGTAGGCTTGTGATCTCTGTTTTTATAAAGTGGATAAGGGGTGAGTGGGTTGGATGGTATCATGGGGTCAGGGAATGTTGGTGGTGAGAGGGTGAGGGGTAAGGAGAGCTAAAGTATGTTGGTGTAAGGGATGAGGGGGTGAAGGTGGGGAGGGGTTGAAGGGGAAGTGGAGTTAAGGAATGAGGATGAGGGGCTTTACACTAACCTGAAGAACTGGGTTGTTGTCTCAGGGAAGAGAGGAAGGCCAACCTGGCTCCGTCAGTATTGGCCTGCCTCCATCCCATCTCCAGCAGTAGATCTGACCCCAGGAGTCCACCATCCAGCAGATGAAAATCCTGCCTGTCGGCACTGCCGGGAGAGAGGCAGGATTGTGCTTTCTGGAAAATCCTGACTCCCGATTCCTGCCTCCATGATGAAAATGCAGTCTGCTGTTTTTTGGATGAGACGTAAAACTGAAGTCCTGTCTACTCTCACCGGTGGATATAAAATATCCCATTGACACTATTTTGAAGAGCAGGAGAGTTAAAGCCAGTGCCTTGGCCACTATTTATCCCTCAATCAATGTCACATAAAACAGATTATCGAGTCATTATGATATTGCTGTTGGTGGGCATTTGCTGCATGCAAATTGCTTTTCCTACATTACAACAATGATCACACCTCAAAAATATTTCATTGGCTATAAAGAGATTTGGGACATCTGGTAGTCATGAAATGCATTATATAAATGCAAGTATTTCTTTTACTGCTACTTGAGATATCTGCCATCAAATTCTATCAGTTGTTTTATACTGTATGTCTAAAAGACACAAATATACAGTGCGCTCTCTGTGTTTGGAGTTAGCTCTTCCACATCTAATCATTAAAAAAATTAGAATCTACAAAGAAAAAAGTTTAGTATCTGTATTGTCTAGTGTATAACTTTGGTCATAATTAAATAATTATCTTCACTTAAATATGGGCTGACCTCCCATCATCCACCCAACATAAACTTGAGCTCATCCAAAATGCAACTGCCAGTATCCTAAATCACACCAAGTCCAGTTCACCTATCACCCCTGTGCTCACTGACCTACATTGGCTCCCAGTCCATCAAAGCCTTCATTTTAAAATTCTCACCCTTGTTTTTTCAAATCCCTTCATTGTCTCTCTCCACCCTCTCTCTGCAACTGTCTACAGCCATTTGATATCCCTGCCCTTCCACAAACCTGACATCCTGCACATCCCTGATTTTAATTGTTCTATATTGGTGGCCATGCATTCAGCTGTCTGGATCCTAAGCTCTGGAATTCCCTCCCTAAACCACTCTACTTCTCTACTGCTCTCCTCCTTTGTTGGTCCTCAAAACCTACTTCTTTCACCAAAATCTTCGTCACCTGTCCTAATATCTCCTTATGTGGTTCAGTGTTATATTTTATTTGATAATGCACTTGCAGAACACCTTGAGATGTTTTACTATGCTAAAGACAAATGTTGTCAGTTTTTTAAAAGTGAAATGTGTTGACGTTTTGCATTCTGTGCAATTACTATCAGTATCCTGGGGGTTACCATTGACCAGAAACTGGACCAGCCATATAAATACTGCGGCTACAAGAGCAGGTCAGGGGCTAGGAAACATGCGACGAGTAACTCACCTCCTGACTCCCCAAAGCCTGTCCACCATCCACAAGGCACAAGTCAGGAGTGTGATGGAATACTCTCCACTTTCCTGGATGAGTGCAGTTCCAACAACACTCAAGAACTTGATGCCATCCAGGACAAAGTGGCCCGCTGGATTGGCACCCCTTCCACAATCATTCACTCCCTCCATCACCGACACACAGTGGCAGCAATGTGTACAATCTATAAGATGCACTGCAGAAACTCAGCAAAGCTCCTTAGGCAACACTTTCCAAACCCATGAATGCTACCATCTAGAAGGACAAGGGCAGCAGATACATGAGAACACCACCACCTGGAAATTCCCCTCCAAGCCACTTGCCATCTTGATTTGGAAATATATCGCTGTTCCTTCACAGTCACTGGGTCAAAACCCTGGAACTCCCTCCCTAACAGCTCCATTGGTGTATCTACGCCACATGGACTACAGCGGCTCAAGAAGACAGCTCACCACCACCTTCTCAAGAGCAATTAGGGGTGGGCAATAAATGCTGGCCCAGCCAGCGATGCCTGCATCCGTAAATGAATAAAAAAAACTATAATTTATACCACTCTGCTACTGATGTTAGGTTAAATAGCATGTAGTTTTCTGTTTAATCTCATCCTCCTTCCTTGAGTGCAGAGTAACATTCACTACTTTCTAATCCATGGGAAGTGTTCTAGAAGCTAGGGGCTTGTGGAAGAACACAACCAATGCATCTCTGCAGCTTCCTCTTTTAAAAGCCCATAATGTAGTCCATCAGGTCTGGGACATTTTATCAACTTTTAAGCCCGTTAATTTCTTCAGTACTTTTTCTCCACTCATATTAGTTTCTTTATGTTCCTCATTCTACTACACCCTTGGTTGTCCGGTATCTCCGGTATGCTTTTTGTGACTTCTCCCATGAAGGAAGATACAAAGGGCGGAATCGTCCCAGGTTTGCACTAAGTGCTGTAGCAGGCGGATAAAACGATGGTTTACCCGCCGGCCGCAAAGATGGCTTCTCATGTCGTATCGTCCCGATCCCGCTGCATTAATTATGCATTCCCAGGAAACACCCCATTTCCATGGCGGGTGGATGGGCTCTCAATCGCTCGCTACTCCAGCACCTTGCCGCTTCACTGGACACCACATTTAAAGTGTAGCCACGCCCACACCTCTCAGTAGTCCAGCTTAGGACTGCTGCACAGAAGATAGGGTGGCTCCAAAAAGCATAAATACTGCAGCCCCCCCACTTCAGTGACGAGTCCCTCGAGCACCTTTTGAATGCATGGAGACTTGCCATGAAGTCCTCTACCCCCACTCTGGCTGCAGAATGGGCAGCTGCATCACCAATCCAGCATGGGAGGCGGTGGCAGCAGTGGTCAGCGCCAATGCCCTGCAAAAGAGGACAGCCACTCAGTGCTGCTACAGGATGAGTGGTCTCCTCCGTTCCGCCAGGGTAAAGCACTCTTCTCATCACTCTCAACTCACACACGCACAAACCCATCACACATCCATAGGGATCTCACACCTCAAGGGACAATATCACTAATTCTCACACACACCCTCACATCTCCATCAGGCTCATACCCTCTCAAGCTCACATCCTTATCCTGTCCATGGCTCCGCTCACCACACAAAAATTCCACGCAGCGCCATGTGTTCTCCTCACACTCTGTCCATCTGTTTCCACGCAGGAGAAGCTGGCTCACATCAGAGGGAGATGTCCAAGAAGGGTGGAGTGACATACTTTAGGCCCATCACTTACTTTGAGAAGTATGCTATCGCCGGACTGGTGAGGGCATGGACCATGCTGTGGTGACGGTTTGGTCAGTGGCCAACACCCTTGTGAGGCTCCTGCACCACATCATCCCTCTCTCAATGCAAAGGTGAGTGCTCTCTCTCGTGCTGCCATGCACTAATTATCTCAACTTTGGTTCACAGGGAGCTCTGCCAAGTGACCAACATCCTCAGCCAGCCAATCCCTCAGCCATCCATGTCCTCACCTTCAGCCAAGAGGTCACCTCCCCCATTGAAGAGCTGGAAATAAACAGCCTGGAAGACCCGTCACAGCGCTTTCCCACACCCTCCACCAGTGCAGAGACACACACCTCAGTGGGACCTAGATCTAGACCTGGCTCAGGTTCACAATCTGGTGGTCACCACAAGGACACATGTCCACAGCAGGAGTAGGCAGGTTCAGCCGAGCTCCCCAGCATTCGGAGGACAGCTGGGAAAGATGCATCTGTGAGGTCAGAGTCAGATGATGAACCTCTGGATTTGGCCTTCTAACTCATCCTGGAGAGTAAACAGAAGATGGGGGGAACATCACGCATAGCTGTTGGAAGCCCTCAACAGAGTGGCTCGCGGGTCAGAGGAGTGCTTCGGCTTGCTCTCTGATGAAGTGGTGCCCACATGTATGGGTATGGAGGTCTCCACAGGGAGGATGGCAGACACCATGGAGACCCTGCTTCAGCAGAATGGGGAGATGCATGCAGACCTGCACTCTATCGTGGAGCCATGGCTGAGTTCCTGCAGTAGCAACGCGAGAGGGAAACAGGGGACCTCGGTGTCCCTCCGGGTGCTTCTTCCCCTCAAGGAGCCAGGACCAAGCCCCTGGGCACCCAAAGAGAGAGGAGCAGCAGCTGGACACCCTGGGTCATCCACTCAAGAATCTCAAAAGCTGTCCTCTCCCTCCGAGTCCCCTTTGCTTGTGAGCCCTTCAGCTTCATCCTTTGTCACTGCAGAGGGAGCAGCTGGCCAATGAGTGATTCTGAAGGGAGAAGTATGTGTGTGGCAGAGCTTTTTGGAGCCTTGTGCAAGCACTCTCCCACGCTTGTGGATCCTTTACGTTTCATACTTGCCTCAATGCCCTGAACATTTTGAATGCTGCCTGCTGGGATTCACTTTCAGTTGTCCATCTGAGCTGACCTGCATCTTCACGCACCCAATGATCACACTCCCATGCAGCAGTTGACCTCGCCCACCACAACTGTTATTTCACTTTCAGTTTAGATAGCATGGTCTGGATTCAGTTTTTCATACATCACATTCCAACTCCCACTACCCACCCCCACCACCCATGACCTACCAGCTACAACCCTTTTCCTTCAGGGATGTCCAGATAAATGTCCACATTCCCTTCCTTCCTGAAAATCCCACCCCCATATGCACTCACCTCCCCGACCGCCTCCTTCCCACTCTCAGGGTCCGTGTCTGCCTCTGAATCCCCACCACTACCCTTGCCGTTTCTTATACCACTACCGTTGAACCTTCACCCTCCCACCCTATGCCTCACTCTGCCCTCAGTCATTCTCATTATTCCCTCGTTCCACGTCCACTCTCAGTTCGCTCACCAGGAGGCAGTCATAGACTCATCAGAGCCCTCCATTGCACGTTCACCTGGACATCCCACCTCTGGACCCCATCCCCTTGGAACTCCTTCTCCCTTTGGAACCCCTTATCCCACCCATCTCAGACTACCCCCACTTGGTCCTCCCCCCACACCCACTTAGTCCTTCCCCCTTCCTGACTCCTTCAGACACCCTTACTTCTTCCTCCAGTCTTACTTCTTCCTCCACCCTTACTTCTTTCTCCAACCTTACTCCTTCCCCTCTCTGCACTCCTTCTCCCCCGAACTCCTTCCCTTCCACCTTCCACCCCCCCCCCCCCTTAAACCTACATCCCCAGTTGCTGTCCTCTCCCCTGTTATGCCTGCCTCCCCCTGTACTCCCTTTCCCCCTCACAACTTCCCACCCGGACACCTTTATTGCCTGCTCCCAACCTCACCCCATCCTGACACCTCTTCCTCTCCCAATCGGTCTTAGACCTTCCTCTCTCACCCACCCACCACCCTCCCCACCCCCACCCCCCCCCCCCCCCCCCAGCACATCTTCCTCTCCCAAACACTGGTGGACCTTCCTCTCCACTCCCTCAAGCGTCATCCGTTGTGAGCAGACCCTCAACGGTGACTTTCCACCTTCTGTGGGCTGCTTCATAGCAGATCCATGTCCATGAGAATCCACCCAGCATGGCGTGGACATTCCTCCAGTGTGCCGTTGCTGTTGGGCTCCAGCATCTCCTGCTCCTCAGATGTCCGCCATGTGAGCAAGGCCGTAGCGGTAAGCCCCAACTTCTGCATGTCACACTTGTCAAGACATGTTCTGCACTGGTGTGCGACCATGCTGACGTGGACGGACCATCCAGCAGGAGGGGATGATTCCAGTGGGCTGGCCTTATAATGATATGCAGATGTATTACAATAGGTTTCACCATGTCCGATGGCAAGGAATGCGGCCTACCATCTACCAGCTCAGTGGACGATTGCAAACTGGTTTCATGACATCGTGAAATTGATTTCTGGCCTTTTCGCCATATTGTCCGCTCTCACCGCCAAACATGCCCAACGCCAGCTGGCACACAAAATTCCGCTCGAAGTATTTGTTTAATGGCGCAGTCATTTATTAGCTCCCCATTATAATTTCTCCTGTCTGTGCCTCTAAGGGGTCCCTATTTACTTTTGTTAATCTCTCCCTATTTACTTCCCTATATCTCTGCTGACTCATGGAAGACCCTGTCCTGTGACCTACCAAACAGAGAAGGTTCATTCGGGAAGGCACCAAGTACATGAAGAGACCTCATCAGGAACATTCAGATGTGAAGCGTACAAACATCCAAAAAATCCATCTATCCAGCCCTCCAATCATCATCTGCCCCACATGTGGCAGAGCCTGCAGTTCACACATTTGACTTATCAGCCACCCCAGAACCCACTGAGCCAGAGTGGAAGCAAGTCTTCATTGATCCCAAGGGCCTGCCTAAGAAGAAAAAGAAAACTTATCTACATAAGCTTTTATAATTTGTTTTCATGTCTCTTGTTACTCTACTTTCATGTTCTTCTTTCTTTCTTCATCAATTTCTTGGTGATTTGGTGCTGAATTCTAAAATGTTCCTAATCTTCTGCTTTATTGCTCTATTTGACAACATTATAAACCTCTTTCTTTAATCTATTATCCTTAACTTCCTCTTGTTAGCCAAGATTGGATTGCTATTTTCTATTCCCTATGAGAACGTATATTTATCGCATATTATGAACTAATTCTTTAAATGCTTGTGATTTGTTGGGCCAGTATCTAGAACTTGAAGTCTCGGGAGGAACATCTAACTTCACAAAGTAGATTTACACAAAAACTTGCCCTTAGAACCAAATAGATAGCAGTGGCTTTTCACAGTGTGGAAGACTGAGGGATTGTGGGGCAGCTAAGGAAAGGAGCAAACCATTTCACCGCTCAAGGGATTTTGCCTGGGTAGTTTCAGGCTGATCCAATTTACTAATTTCAGTCAATAAAGGAAGGCTAACTAAGGGAAGAAGGAGGAGACAGTGGAAGAAAATTGTCAACTATTAAATAATAACTGATTATACAAAAAAATCCTCAAAAATTGGAAACAACTTGGAAAACAATGGGAATTAAAGGATTGGTATCACCCAACACCATTCAGAATTAGAACACCAGATACTGGTTATACCAATGACTGTGGATTTCCCACTCACTCAAAGCCCTGATTATATTTAGTGGAGCAGCTGAAATCTTAAAATAATTCCTTCTTGTGGAATCTGTAGTGTGGGTTAATAGAATAGTTATGGTAATGAATTTGTGATGTAGATCATGATATAACAGTGGCTTCAGCAGTCATGTGCTAGAAACTCTGTACAGCCGATGCAATGGTCTGTACTCAGGAGAGATGTACCTACCATGTAGCTCATCGCGTATATAGTGTACTTGGTGAAAGTAAATAAGTTTGAAGTGACTACCTGAGTCAGACCACAGCTCCTCAAGATAAGGTGTGCATGCAACCAGCATACAAAACAGAATCTATCCTTGCAGGTTTGTTATCTTGAGATTTGACTTATGAAATGAATCTTGTTTGAGTTTCGTGTAAGTTGATGATAACCCTGGCTCCAAGGTGTTGGGTGTAGTTTGGCAGGTCTTATTAAGGTATTTGTAGTTTTAGGTAGTTCAACAGTAAGTATTTATTGACTACTATAAACTATATACGTAGATACAGTAAAGAGTCCAAGCTAGGAGCTGTCTCCATGCTTGCTTCTACACATGGCTCTGTCCAACACTACACTGACCCCTAGGTGCAGGTAATCTGTTCTCTTACATCACTGTGTGGGCGGTACTGTGCTCAGTCCCACGTTAAGCCTTTATGTGCCAGACCCTTATGCTACACCTCCCCTCAAGTCTTTATTCAATGTATTTACAAGTTATCCCAATTTACCCATATATTATATCATTACCAGTACTCCATCTCCCCCATCAAGTCTCTGAGTTTATAGGTTCAGGCGTCTAGAGGCCTTATAACCCTTCCGCATCTTCTTCTCACTTCTGTCGGGGGAGTGGTAGGCTCTGTCACTGCAGGTAAACTTTGTTGAATCGGAGGTTGTTCTGGCATTTGGGTGTCTTTTCATCCTCTTTTTCCATTCTTTGGCATTGAAAACCTCTTTGTCGATTCCCTGATTGTAGTGGTAGATAGTGGTTGGTTTACCCCTGTCTTTTCAGGGTGGATGAACTCCAGGCTTAGCTCCATAGTGCTTTTTCTCTCTTCTTCCTTCATGCAGCTTGCCCTGATGCACGTTGGGATGAAAGAAGGCTCTTCCTGTTGTGAGGTAGTAAGCTCACCTTTGCATTTGGCTGTGTGGTGTGCTGTCATCAATGGATGGCTGCTATTCAGTTCCAGCATAGTTTGTGGCACTGCCATGCTGGCTGGGGATTGGAGCATCTACTCTGTGTTTTCAGGGTTTATCCCTCCATCTGGCATCAGAGCTGGAGGGTGAGGCTTTTCTCGTTGCTTGTTCCTCTCTTGACTGTCATCTACGCAAGGTGTCATGGTAACCATCTGAGTGGTTGGCTGGTCTGACCAATGAGGGGCTTCTGGCACCTGTAACAAAAGTGAACACAGCTGCTTTGCAAAGAGAGAAGACAATTCAGAGCTGAAGTCTCAGTCAAGAGGACCTTTTTTGTTGGAGCTCTCGGGAAATTGCAGTTCTGCATAATTTATGAAAATGGTTGTTTTGACATCTTCTGCTGTTCATTCCTCAGGTCCATAAAGTTGTGTGTCTATTGTTCATAGTGTTATGATCCCAGCTAACGTTAATACTGGACAAATCAGGTCCCAGACTGAAACCTGGCTTGGTAGATAGTAACTTTGTTTTTATTTAGTAATCATGGAGGTCAGTTACTTCCAGTATACTGTTAACACAAAGAGTAAAACGTTTATTAAGCAAGAAAAAATGAACAATATTACACTTGACAAAAAGGTTGGAAGGATTTCAATACAGATATTTGAAAATGATTCAAATTCACAATTCCTAGCAACCCTTATAGACACAAAACCCCAGTGAACATTTACCACTGTCTCAACACCAAGGTTTCTTGCTTGGGTGAACTCAGTTTCAAACACTAAGATAAAAGCAAAAAACAGCGGATGCTGGAAATCCAAAACAAAAACAAAAATATCTGGAAAAACTCAGCAAGTCTGGCAGCATCTGCGAAGAGGAACACAGTTAACTTGAAGGGTCATTCAGATTCGAAACATTAACTGTGTTCCTCTCCGCAGATGCTGCCAGACTTGCTGAGCTTTTCCAGGTATTTTTGTTTTTGTTTCAGTTTCAGTTTTCGTCCGGCGGACTTCTGAGCATTCACTGGATGCTTTTCTTCAGCTGGTACCTCTCCTTGAGACACACAAAACTTGGAATCTAAACTCACTAATTACTTCAACTTCAGAGCAAACACATGAGTTTCCTAAACTCAGTTGCAGAGTTTCTTATTAGAGAGATTAGACTTTCTGCCTGCACTCTCTGATATAACCAAATACCAACCTCCCTTCTGTGTTTCCCTGTCTCTCTGTGTGTCTCTGGACACCTGTTGCTAGGCAACACTACGATTTTGTTTTCCTACTTTGTGCTTTTTTAACTTCACTAAACTACTAACCCCTTGACAATCCATCTCTTCACTTCAAGAGTTGTAAAACCTCATTAAAAATGCATGTATACAAACAGGGCCCCAGACTTACCGGCTCACAAAAATCTCTAAATGAAACTAAAACCAGGTTTCACCTTTCTTAACACCCAAATAGAAAATATAACTTAAACTTAAAGCTATACATTATTCCTAACAGTAGACAGAGGTCCCTCAGCCACAGTTCTCTGTCCAATAGGATTGTAACACTGGCTTCCGTATCCAACTTAAAGTTTGTGAGATAGCCAAAAAACGAGATATCCTCATTCCAGAATGAAAATCCAGGATTGTTGACCTCATTCAAGAAGCATGTGTCTTCTTGGTGTGCTATTTCGACCTCCTTGTGGTATCTTCTGTGCGTTTTGATGTTTTGGCTTTGCACATCCAAAACAGTAACGTTGGGCAGGATTTTTTGGGCAGGATTTTCCGTGCCCACTGGCAGTGGGCGTGTTCGGCAGCATGAGCGGACAATATGGCAAGAAGGCCAAAAATTGGTTTCATGACGTCGTGACACCAGTTTACAAACATCCGCTCTGACCATCAATGGCGTAACGCATTTTTTGACGTCAGATGTCGGGAACCTCGTTGTGGTATATCTGCATATCATTATAAGGCCAGCTCATTTGAATCATCTCCCCACGCTGGATCATCTGAGCACGCCGACGTGTTTCACAACTGTACATAAGCGACGTGCACCTGGCGAGCTGCACTTCACTTGGGATTTTGAGGTTTGTTTGCCTACCTTGCTTTGGGCAGCACACCTGGTCATCAGCGCCAGGCTTCACAGACACCACGTCATTAGGGGGATGCACGGGCAGGTCTCTACTTACATAGAAACATAGAAAATAGGAGCAGGAGTAGGCCATTTGGCCCTTTAAGCCTGCTCCACCATTCATTATGATCATGGCTGATCATCCAATTCAATAGCCTGCTCCTGCTTTCTCCCCATATCCTTTGATCCCTTTCTCCCTAAGAGCTATATCTAACTCCTTCAAACATACAATGTTTTGGCCTCTACTACTTTCTGGGGTAGCGAATTCCATAGGCTCACCACTCTCTGGGTGAAGAAATTTTGCCTCATCTCAGTCCTAAGTGGTCTACGCCGTATCCTCAGACTGTGACCCCTGGTTCTGGAGTCCCCCACCATCGGGAACATCTTTCCTGTATCTACCCTGTCTAGTCCTGTTAGAATTTTATAGGTTTCTATGAGATCCCCCCTCAATCTTCTGAACTCCAGCGAATATAATCCTAACCGACTCAATCTCTCCTCATATGTCAGTCCCACTATCCCAGGAATCAGTAGGGTAAACATTTGCTGCACTCCCTCTATAGCAAGAACATCCTTCCTCAGACAAGGGGACCAAAACTGCTCACAATATTCCAAATGTGGTCTCACCAAGGCCCTGCATAATTGCAGCAAGACATCCCTACTCCTGTACTTGAATCCTCTCACTATGAAGGCCAACATACCATTTGCCTTCTTTACCACCTGCTGCACCTGCATGCTTACCTTCAACAACTGATGTACAAGGACACCCAATTCTCGTTGCACATTCCCCTCTCTCAAGTTATAGCTATTCAGATAATAATCTGCCTTCCTGTTTTTGCTACCAAAGTGGATAACCTCACACTTATCCACATTATATTGCATCTGCCATGCATTTTCCCACTCACTCAGCTTGTCCAAATCACATTGAAACATCACTGCATCCTCCTCACAGCTCACCCTCCCACCCAGCTTTGTGTCATCTGCAAATTTGGAGATGTTACATTTAGTTCCCTCATCTAAATCATTAATATATATTGTGAATAACTGCGATCCCAGCACCGATCCCTGGGGTACCCCACTAGTCACTGCCTGCCATTCGGAAAAAGACCCGTTTATTCTTATTCTTTGTTTCCTGTCTGCCAACCAGTTTTCTATCCATCTCAGTACACTACCCCCAATCCCATGCGCTTTAATTTTACATGCTAATCTCTTATGTGGGACTTTGTCGAAAGCCTTCTGAAAGTGCAAATAAACCACATCCACTGGCTCCCCCTCATCAACTCTACTAGTTACATTCTCGAAAAATTCCAATAGATTTGTCAAGCATGATTTCCCTTTCGTAAATCCATGCTGACTATATCTGATTCTGCCATTGTTTTCCAAGTGCTCAGCTATTAAATCTTTTATAATGGACTCTAGAATTTTCCCCACGACTAGTGTCAGTCTGACTGGTCTATAATTCCCTGTTTTCTCTCTACCTCCCTTTTTAAATAGTGGGGTTACATTAGCTACCCTCCAATCTGTAGGAACTGTTCCAGAGTCTATAGAATCTCAGAAGATGACCACCAATGTCTGTTATTAATATCCTCCTTTGTGAAGACGGAACCAAAGTATGTATTTAGTTGGTCAGTCGTTCCTTTGATCCCCATTATAAATTTCCCTGTTTGACTGTAAGGGACCTACAGTTGTCTTCACCAATCTTTTGCCTTCACATACCTATAGAAACTTTTACAGTCAGTTTTTATGTTCCCCACAAGCTTACTCCCATACTCTATTTTCCCCTTCTTAATCAATCCCTTGGTCCTCCTTTGCTGAATTCTAAAGTGCTCCCAATCCTCAGGTCTGTTGTTTTTTTCTGGCCAATTTGTATGCCTCTTCCTTGGAACTAATACTATCTCTAATTTCCCTTGTAAGCCATGGTTTGGCCACTTTTCCTATGTTACTTTTGGGCCAGAAAGGAATAAACAGTTGTTGCAGTTTACCCATGCGCTCTTTGAATGTTTGCCATTGTCTATCCACCGTAATCCCTTTAAGTAACGTTTCCCAATCCATCATTGCCAACTCGTGTCTCATACCATCATAGTTTCCTTTATTAAGATTCAGGACCCTAGTCTCAGAATCAACTACGTCACTCTCCATCTTGATGAAGAATTCTATCATATTATGGTCACTCATCCCCAAGGGGCCTCGCACAACTAGATTGCCAATTATTCCTTTCTCATTACACAATACCCAATCGAGGATGGCCTGATCTCTAGTTGGTTCCTCAACATATTGGTCCAGATACACATCCCGTATACACTCCAGGAATTCCTCCTCTATGGTATTGTTACTAATTTGATTTGCTCAATCTATATGCAGATTAAAGTCACCCAAAATTACAAATGTTCCTTTATTGCATGCATCTCTAATTTCCTGTTTAATACCATTCCCAACATCACCACTAGAGTTTGGGGGTCTATATACAACCCCCACTCACATTTTTTTCCCCATACAGATTCTACATTGTCGGAGCTAATATCTTTCATCACTATTGCGTTAATTTCCTCTTTAACCAGCAATGCAACTCCACCGCCTTTTCCTTTATGTCCGTCCCTCCTAAATACTGAATACCTCTGGATGTTCAGTTCCCATCCCTGATCACCCTGCAGCCATGTCTCCATAATCCTGACTATATCACACCTGTTTACGTCTATTTGCGCAGTTAATTCATCCACTTTATTGCAAATGTTCCTCGCGAATGCTGTTTCACTAACTGGACAGTGGGGTTTACTTTGCACCACAGTTTGCTTTCTCCCCTTAATATGGATCTGTGCTAAAAACAGAATTACTAGACCAACCCTACAGTGGAGTTGGCTTTCCAACAGTTGCAGAGCTAGGGCTTGCTTGGGAAAGGGGGGGAAAGTGGCCTCAGACAAGGGAAGAGGCTGCAAGGCGAGAGCTGTGCTGGGGAAGGGGGTATCCCAGGGTGTGTAGGGGGGCACAAGTTGATGTATGCAAGTGGCCTCAAGATGGTGAGAGCTGAGGAGGCAGTGTCCAGAGGAAATCAGACCAGATGGAGATGTGACGGTGTGTGTGAGAGAGTGAGTGATGATGTCCCTTGAGCTGGCAGTAAGTGAGATGCCAATCAACATGTGATGGGCTTGAGTGTGTGAGTTTAGAGTGATGAGATGGTTGCCTTACCCTGGTGGCACAGATGAGACCATTCATTCTTTTTCTGCATTGGATGGCCAACCTCTTCCGTGC
The DNA here is from genome assembly GCF_017639515.1 of Carcharodon carcharias. NCBI lineage: Eukaryota > Metazoa > Chordata > Chondrichthyes > Lamniformes > Lamnidae > Carcharodon > Carcharodon carcharias. The sequence goes on from NC_054482.1 coordinate 115,207,830, forward strand.
AGCATTGGCACTAATCAATACTGCCATTACCAAGCCAGAGTGATAATGTTGCTGCCCCTTCTGCGGGCAGAGCGGGGGTAAAGGACATCACGGAGGGCCTTCATGGCATCCAAAATATGCTCGAGGGAGTGTCAATGAACCAGGGCGGGGGGGGGGAGGGGCGGGGGCGGCGCAGCGTGGGTGGGGGGAGGGGGGTGGGGGAGGGGGGCTGCAGTCTTCTTGATTTTCGGGGCCATGTCTTCATTGGAGCAGTCCTGGGCTGGAAGCACTTTAAATGTGGTGCCTGGTGTGATGAAGCAGTGAGGTGACAGCATGGTGAGTGATTTAGTACCTGCCCACCATTGAAACAATGTGTTTCCCGGGAATGCATGATTAACGAAACAGGATTGAGATGAAAAGCTGCCATTGTGGATGGCGGTTAAACATCCTTTTTCCCATCCGCTACCGCAGTTAGTGCAACTCGGGGCGATTCCGATTAATTGAAAACATTGGACTAAAATTGCTTGACTTTGTTCACGCCTGCAGGGGTGCTTTTCTCCACAGTGCTGGCATGGTCACTCTACTGGTCATTTAGGGTATTGTTTCCCTTGGCCTGGAGTGTCTCTGTTTCTGTGCTGTTTCACTAACTGGACAGTGGGGTTTACTTTGCGCCACAGTTTGCTTTCTCCCCTTAATATGGATCTATGCTGAAAACAGAATTCAGATTATCTGACAATCTGGATGGCTTTCTCAAGGGTTAGATTTTCCTTTGTTTGAAGTATGTCTGAGAGTACATTGTCTGCCATTCCTACAACTATTCTATCCCTGATTAGCTCAGATTTCAGGTCACTGTAATCATATCCTTCAGCCAGTCTGTACAGATCATTTATAAAGGAGTCGACAAATTCTCCTGGTTTATTAAATTTAGCCCTTTCAAAGATTTTGTTACTTCTGAGATTAATATAAACATTGCATGATTTTAAAACGCCATAAAATTTTGCAGGTGATTTGTTGATTCTTTGCCCAGCTGTTATAATGTCAGTTATTGGGCCGACTGAAAAAAGCAGTGTGTTAAGTTGTTCAGCTTCCGTCTTTTTATCCATACCTGAAGCAATCATATAGCTAAGGAACCCCTTTCTCCAGATCCCCAATTTTATAATTGATCTGGGCCTTGGATAAGTCCAAATTCATCTGGAAGAGTGGATTTCTGATCCATAGTTACAATTTTTAAATTGCAGCTTCAGCTTTAAGAGGTTTCCAAAAATCTAATTTGGTGCCACCATATGCTTCTGCACAAAGGGTTTTGTCACCCTTGCCAGTTTTGGTGGGCTCCTGAAGTAATGGGGTTCGCGATCTCAGCATTTAAATTTGTTCAACAATGGCTGCCTGAATTGACTGGTTAGAGTCTTTCCCGCTTTACAGCCATGCTCTTAGGCCTTGGAAACATTGAATCCTGGCATTTTCTGGGTTTTTTAAGCTGCCTACTTTGTCACGATTAATTTCTAATTAGTTTGTTGTCTTTGTTCAGAGCGCCGACTCAGGGATCGGTTTCTCGGACTGCGATTTAAATGCCAATTTCTGACTGCTGCAGTATTTAACTTTTTTCAGGACTTGGGCTATCCAGGAATCTTAAATTTTGAGCTCACACTTGCTAGGTCTGCTGATTTTGCACACTCTGGGTATTGAAGCTGGACTTCCACACGATTCAATGGAGTCTTCTGCCTCAATGAGGAATTTAATTTCTGCCCTCAGCTTCCAAGCCTTTCTTTGGAGCTTTATTTTGATGATTTCCCTCTCCGCCTTCGCTTCTTGAGATTTTCTTCAGGTCAGAATGCTTCTTTGACTTTGCCTTCATGTTCTAGGATTTTAATTTTCTTCTACAGTCTCTGCAAGGTTTTGAGTTGTCCCATTCACTGCCACCTTGATGTAATGTGTTGGGTATAGTTCGGTAGGTCTTATCAAGGTTTTCGTAGTCTTAGTTCAACAGTAAGTATTTATTAACTATTGGAAACTATATATATAAGTACAGTAAAGGTCCAATTTAGGAGCTGTCCCCATGCTTGCTTCTACACACAGCTCTGAGCAACAATACACTGACCCCTAGGGTGCAGGTCATGTGTTCTCTTAAATCACTGTGTGGGCGGTACTATAGCCCCACGTTAACCTTTTATGTGCCAGACCCTTATACAACAACCCTGATGCCTCATGTGCAGCTTAAACACCATTTGTTGGGGTGAATGATCTGTTTCTCTGCTGTAAATTCTACGTAAATATCTGATTCTATAGGTGTGACTATGTGATCATTCTTTATACATCAGCATTCTCAGAAACTGCTTGCACTTTCCTACAGACACTGGAGCATTGTTTCATCATTTTCAATTTAAAAGTAAAATCTAGCTACAGACTGGTATGGATTAAGTAGAGCATTATACAAGTGAAAGAATCCAAGAAGAGATGGCTGGACAGTACATTAGAGGAGATTTATATGGATTAAGAATTGCAGGACAGAGGAGTCTCTGTGGATTATGCACTGAAGTTTGCTCATCTGTAAATGATTTGATTTTTTTTTCAATTTCGAAAGATTACATCTTGCTAACAGCACAAAATGCCTTCTGTGAGGCTTTAAATAATTGTAGCAGCTGCGAGACAAATCAACCGAAATAGTCGTGGTTACTTCAAGTTTCAATTGAAGGTTTTTTTAAAAAAAATACAAATAGATTACCAAAGATAAATGTATTCCTGAACTAAAGTGCTAATTGATTTAAGCATTTTTCATTTCCTTCTTGGATTTTCTAGCTAGTCGATATTTATCATAGATTAAAGCCTGAAGGCTTTCAGAAGCATTTGTTTTATTACAGTCAATCCTAATGATTAAAAACTTGGAAGGACTAGTCTGCCTACTTAACCGTGATTACATTCCAAAAGTAACTCATTGGCTGAGAACAACAATAACTTGCATTTATGTAGCGCCTTAAACATAGTTAAACATTCCAGGGTGCTTCACAGGAACGATTATCGAACAACATGTGACACTGAGCTTAATCAATCAAATAGACTTTAAGGAGCATCTTAAAGGAGAAGAGAGAGGTAGAGAGACATAAATGTTTAGTGAGGGAACTCCAGAACTTGGGGCCTAGACAGTGGAAAGCACAGCCATCAATGGCAGACCAGGGATGCACAAGAGACCAGAATTGGAGAAGCATAGACATCTCAGATGGTTGTAGGATTGGAGGAGATTACAGAGATAGAGAGGACGAAGTGGTAGAGGAATTTTAAAATAAGGATAAGAATTTGAAAGCCTGATTGAAAGCCAACATAGGTGATCAAACACAGGAGTGATAGATGAACAGGACTTGTGCAAGTTTGGATATGAGCAACAGCGTTTTGGATGAGTTCAAATGTAGCATACTGAAACATCCCGCAGATGATGAAGGGGCTATACCTATGCAAGTTTTTCATTCTTCCTGGTTATCAGTTATCATTATGACTTCTTTTGTAACTGCTTTAATGAAAGATTGATATTTAATACTACAGCCAAGAAGGGCTTTATATTTATAACACAGCTTTTAAACGAGATCTAACTAGAGCTCTAAACAGCTGTAACATTACTTCCACCCAGCATCTTGATGAAGAAGATCACTTGCCTTTGTGTAGTGCCTTTCATGACCACTGGAAGTCTCAAAGCGTTTTGCAGCCATTGAAGTACTTTTGAAGTGTAGTAACTGCTGTAATGTACTAAATGTGGTAGTCAATATGCCCACAGCAAGATCCCACAAACAGTAATGTGATAAAGACGAGATAATCTGTTTCTTTATGATGTTGGCCAGGACACTGGGCAGAACTCCCCTGCTCTCCTTCAAAATAGTGCTGGGGGTTCTTTTACGTCCACCTAAGGTGGCAGACAGGGCCTCAGTTTGACATCTCATCCAAATGACAGCAGTTCTGACAGTGCAGCAAGCCCTCAGTACTGGAGTGGATTATCAGCCTTGATTTCCATGTTCAAATCCTGGAGTGGGAGCCCAGAACCTTGTAACTCAGAGGAAAGAGAGCTACCAACTGAGGCATGGCTGACAATGCTTTATCAGCTTTTTACATTACCTTTTGCATCTTTCCACTGTTTCCAGGGATAAAATACTGCCACAGCATACTGTTTGTGAGAATTCTTGTCACAGCGTGTTCAGCATACCTTCCTCTCTCAGAGCAGCAGCAACACCAGGTAGAAGCCAGGATGATTGGTGACTGAGGAAGGGGTGAGGTCAGAGATTATTTGCACCGGGAGGAGAATGAGAGGAATGTCTATAGGGGCAGAATCTTGTTGTGGCATCAGGGGTCTTACCTGGTGGCTGGAGAGCCGGCGAGAGGCCTGCAGTGCCTCTTTTCGGGAAGGCTCATCGAACCACAAGCCAATCAATCAGGCAGTGACGAGGCCAGTGGAGGGCCTTCCCCTGGAACCAAGACCCTGGGGGCCCAAAGACTTGCCTACCAAGAGCTGCTGGCCAATCAGAGGCCAGCATCTCTCGTGCTCAGCAGTGCCACTCAGAAGGCCTTGGCTGCTGCCGAAGGACAGCCACCAGACTCACAGGATCATCGAGCGACCCAGGAGAAAGGTAATGTGGCAGAGTGTGTTCACAGGGTGGGAGTCACGGGGAGAGAGCGGGGTCAGGTGATTTGGAAGCAAGGGAAAGGGGTGGCTCTCAGTGGGTCTCCCTTCCCAATGTCCAGTCCCTCAATCAGTGATCCCTTTGCGGGAACCACCCCCCCCCCAACAAGGTGACTAGTAGCCCACACAGGTTCAGCTGCCATGCACAGTGCATAGGACAGGCCTGCTTGCAGCTGGGTTAATACCAGTGGTGGCGGGATGAGGCCCTTGAGTGGTCATTAATTGGCAGTGGGGTGGGTAGGTCGACCATGGGCCTTCCCACCCGAGAACTTAATTCTGGCTGAGGCGTCGGGATTCAGGTACGCCACCATCCACCTAACTATATACCCTTCCTGCCTCCAAGCTCACCACCAACAAGAGCACAAGATTCTGCCCTAGGTATCAGTGTGACAGACACATAAACGATTCAACATAGCAAGAGCGTCCCAATACATTGTACATGATAGTCTGCACTTTCTCCACAAGAAGTGGAAAATTCCTGGATTTTCTGCTATAATCTTCCAGCCATATAAGCAAGAATTATTTGGATATATCTGCACTTAAGGGTTATGGCAAATCCATTGCATTTTCAGTGTAACTACTACAAACTGGTCTGTTTTTGAGTATTCAGGTTTAATTTGAAGCTGCCAGCATTTGTTAGTTTTGGCACCTGTGGTATTTCTCTAAGCAATTAAAATCCTTACTTTGAGCAAGAAATTATGTTCATTTTCGTACCGTTAAATCTTGCCAGACCATATTTACAGCTGAACCTCTCAAAGCAGACCCTCGGTTGTAAATCATTTCATGTACCACCAGTTGTAAACAGAGTATTCCAAATATGCAGAGAATGAAAGAACTGTTGTTTCTAAACCACTGTAAGACACAGTAAAAGGATCAGCTTGCCGATTATTAACAGCTATGTACACTCCAACAGACTAAACTCTGGCACAATTACACAATTATTGGGACCAGAAAGCATAGCCATGAACTCAACTCAATTACATCGCTTCAGCAAGCCCACAGCCCTGAGTACAGCCAGTTAGTGAGGCCAGATTGCATCCTCTATCGCCCAAAGAAAGAAAGGACATGAAATAAGGATAGGAGTGCTGGTCAGGCAGCACATGAGGAGAAAAAGAGCGTTGACATTTCAGGTCGATGACCTTACATCAGAATCAGCATTTTTTGTTCTTATTTCAGATTTCCAGCATCTACCATATTTTGCTTTTGTATTAAAGAACTTGCCTTTGTATGATGCTTCTTTTGACCTCAGAATGTCCCAAAGTGCTTTACAGTCAATGCATGAAACACAGCAGCAAATCTGTGCACAGCAAGCTCCCACAAACAACAATGTGATAACGACCAGATAGTCAGTTTTTTTTTAAGTGCTTTTGTTGAGGAATAAATACTTGCCAGAGAGAGCTCACCTGCTCCCCTTAGCAATGGTGATGTGGGATCTCAGTTTAACATCTCATCTGAAAAGTGACACCTTCAACAGTGCAGCTACCACACTGGGAATGCCTGCCTAAATCTGTGCTCAAATTCCTGAAGTAGTGGAATTTGAACCCACAATCTTCTGATTTAGAGAGCGATATCCACTAAGTCACAACTGCCACAAAATAAATTTGAATATTTGGACCAAGAAAGGATTTCTTTTAATTATCCACCCTTCCCCCATGCTGACCTCCGTGGTCATGTTTGGTACAGTGTTCCAGTATAGCTGAATGCAAGCTCAAGGAGCAGCACCTTGGCTGGGATTTTCTGACCCTGCCAGCCACTGGGATCTTCCGGTCCTGCCGAAAGTCAATAGGACTTTTGGCTGGTCCACGGCATCCCCGCGGCAGGTCCCACCACAGCGGTTCAGAAAATCCTGGCCCTTATCTTTTGACTTGACCTTCCACAGCCTTCTGGACACAACATTGGTTCAACAACTTTAGATCATTATCTTGACTTCCATCTTGTTCTACATTTTTTTTAATTCTTGTTTTGTCAGTCTTGTCTTGTTTCTTTCATTATCCCTTTGTCTTGTGTTTAGATGGTGTTTATGTAAACATTCACGCCTCATTTGGACACAACCTTTGTGTTTTTACGATATTCAATACCAATCTCTTTAGCTGTTGCATCTTGAAATCTTTTGCTGTTAATCTCCCCTGGCCTCCACCCTATCACAGACCTTCACCATTTCTCCTCCTGCCCCCCTCCCCACTTCCATTGGCTTAAAATCTCTTACATTCTGATGAGAGTCATTGACCTGAAATGTTAACTCTGTTTCTCTCCTCAGCTGTTGCCTGATCTGCTGAGTTTTTCCAGCAATTTTTATTCTTATTTCAGATTTCCATCATCTGCAGTATTTTGATTTGAAGGCTTAGACCTCTTTGTTCCCCACTAGTTTATTAAAAGGAAATCACAACATATGGTATCTGTCATTTTTCAGCCCTTCCCTGAGTGGGAAGGGGCAGATGTCATGACGTGACTTTTGCTGGAGAGTTCAGGTAAAGAAAGGACCGGCCTAAATGTGAAGCTTCCACACTGGGCCCTTCTGTCTAAGCTCACACAAGAGCAGCTACTTAGAGAGCCATACATACCCCAGAGCCCTCAGAGGATAGTAGGAAGAGGTAAAAAAAAAATGGGAATATTTTTTTCCAGCCTTTGAAGGTGGTAATTCATATTTTACTTGTTCTACCATATAGCTGTTTTGTAGATTGATTTCATGCATTGTAAGTCTCCAGTTTCAAGTCACCAATTTAAGCCTTTTATAAAGTGCCAATTATTCTCACTAGAATCTCCTTGATTTGATATCCAATGTCATTGTCTTGTAACTACTTATCTGAGTCAATTATACATAAGATTCTCATATATACATATCCAATTAAAAATGGTTTTTTTATGCTTTACAATCAGAGGAGCAGAACACACACAGAACAGAAATCAACAAGAAAAAGTCATAAAGTGCGCATCTAAATACAGATTTCAATCACGGGATCCAAAAAAACCCACACACAAATAGGAACCAGATAAAGTTATGTTCCACAAGACTATTTTCTGTGTTAGAAAGTAGCTCCACCACTCTCATTTGAAAATGTAGAGCAATGGTCAGAAAATACTAATCAGCTGCATATGTATCACCAGGGATGGATGAGATGTATCTGAGTACTCTGAGGCAACCATGGATGGAAATTGTGGAGACACTGGCCATAATCTTCCAATCCTCCTTAGATACAGGACTGGAGCCAGAATATTGGAAAATTTGAAATGTTATATCCTTTTTCAAAAAAAGACTAAGGACAAACACAGCAACTATGGGTTAGTTTAACATTGGTGGTGGAAAACTTATAAAAATGATAAACCAGGGAATATTACAGTCACTTGAACAAGTGAGCATAATTAAGGAAAGCCAGCATGGATCTATTAAAGGTAAATGATTTAACTAACTTGACTGAGTTTTTTGATGAGGTAACAGAGAGAAGGTAATATAGTTGATGTGCTGTCCATGGGCTTCCAAAAGGCATTTGATGAAATGCTGCGAAGTAGGTTTATCAGTAAAGTTGAAGCTCATGGAATAAAAGGGACAGTTGGTCAGGCAACAGCTGAGGAGAGAAACAGAGTTAATATTTCAGTTCAATGACTCTCATCAGAACTGAAGAAACAAATGTAAGAGATTTTAAGCCAATGGAAGTGGGGAGGGGGTCAGGAGGAGAAAAGGTGAAGGTGTGTGATAGGTTGGAGGCCAGGGGAGATTAACAGCAAAAGATTTCAAGATGCAACAGCTAAAGAGAGTGGTTTTGAGGCAGCATGGATAAGAAGCTGGCTGAGTGACAGGAAACATGGAGTAGTGGTGAGGGTTGTTTATCAGACTGGAGAAAGGTACACAGTGCGGTTTTCCAGGGCTCAGTACTAGGACCGCTGATTTTCTTGATATATATTAATGTCTTAGACTTGTGTGTGCAGGACACAATTTCAAAACTTGAAAGCATTGTGAACTGTGAGGAGGACAGTGATAAACTTCAAAAGGAAGGTGGAATGGACAGATAAAACTCAATACAGAGAAGTGTAAAGTAAACCATTTTGGTAGGTAGAATATAAAATAAAGGGTATAATTCTAAAGAGGTAGAAGAAACAGTGAGACTCAGAGACCTATATGCACAAATCATTGAAGGTGGCAGAGCAGGTTGAGAAAGTGGTGAAAAAGGTATTCAGGATCCTGGGTTTTATAAATAGGGGCACAGAGTCAAAAACAAGGAAATTTTGATGAAGATTTATGAAATGCTGGCTCAGCTTTAACTGGAGTGTTGTGTCCAATTCTGGGCACCACTCTTTAGGGGGGGTGTGAAGGCTTTAGAGAGGAAGCAGAGAAGGTTTACGATAATGGTTCCAGGGATGAGGAACTTCAGTTATTTATATGGATTGAAGAAATTGGACTTGTTCTCCCTACAGCAGAGAAGATTATGAAGAGATTTGACAGAGGTGTTCAAAATCATGAGAAGCCTTTCCATTCCCACCGGTGGAAAGATTGAGAACCAGAGAAACCTCTTTAAGGTAAAAGAACTATTGGCAACATAAGGAAAAACCTTCTAACGCAGCGAGTGGTTAGGATCAGGAACGCACTGCCTGAGAGTGTGGTGGAGTTAGGTTTAATCTTCATTTTCAAAAGGAAATTGGATAAGCACTTAACAGAAAAAACATACAGGACTACAGAGAAAAGGTGGGGAATGGGACTAGCTGAGTTGCTCTAGCAGAGAGCTGGCATGGACACGATGGGCCAAATGGTCTCGTTCTAAGCTATAGCTGCCGCCTTCCTGCCTCTGTTCCGATTAAGCCTGGAACAGGAAGGCTCGTGTATGTCCTTCCTGCCCCATCGCCAACTGAGGCCCTTAAGTGAGTAACCAATGCCCATTTAAGGGCTTCATTCCACCAGTGGGTGTGGCAGTGACCATGCATCAAGCCCAAAAAGCAAACCTTATTGTGTTTGCTTGTGCTCTATCAAGAGTTGGGGGAGGAGTTTCTTTGTTGAAAGGCACAGTGCCTGATCAAGGGGCCTGGCATCAGAAAGGGGGAACTCCACTGAGAGCCATCCCCCTGCCCTTGTTGCTGGCACCCCTCACCCCACTCTCCCAAAATCCCCATTCCATGACCCCAATTCCACCCTCATTTGCCTGTAGCCTGGGTCCCTCAATGTTCCTAGGCTTTTCCCTGGGTTCATTGCCAGCAACAGCTCATACTGTTGCTGCCTCCGATGGAAGGCTGTTGGCCTCTGATTGGCCAGTATTTCAGGGACCAGCATTTCCGCCCCTGAGGTCCTTGATCTTAGGGAAGACCCACCATTGGCCACAAGTATACAAGAGGCAGTTAAAACCAGCAGTCCTTTCCCAAAGGAGGCAATGCAGGGTTCTTGTTGGCTCGCTAGTCAGTGGGTGAGACCCCTGTCACCTGGATTAAATACTGTCTGAAAAGTGACCATTTCAATAAGACAGCAGAGCACAGTGGTAGTTGTGAAAGCACATCGAGTCAATGGTGTCATGGGGCAGACAATAAAATTAAGAATAACTTCTGAAAATGAACAGAGGTGGACAAGACTAAGCACAGCAAGTTGTTGACAGGATATCCTAGGGTACTATTCCAGTAAGCTGTGTCAGTAACAATCAAAAATGTTCACACCTCAGTGCAGAAAGCAACACTCTCTAGCATTGCCAGTTTTCCTCAGGAAAGGTTACCTTCCAATTTAAAAAAAGATCCTTCATTAAACATTCAATAGCAAAGGCCGTTGGTTTCATTGTAGAAGTGTCACTTAAAAGCCAGTTTCTCTAAGAAAACTTGGTCCTTAAGAAAAGGTGCCCTCCTATGGAGAGCTCCACAGTACTGACTACCTCTAAAAATCCTTTCATTCATACACATGGATTGAAGTATTCTCCTCGCCACGTGTGAAGACTACCCACCTGATAATAGTCATTCCTGTTCAGCCTTTTGAAACAAATAAAAGGACTGAGATAAAGAAAATTTCTTCATTCAAAGCGTTATTAATATTTGGAATTCTCCACCCAAGAGAGCTGTGGAGGTTCAGTCGTTCATTATATACAAGGCTGGGATCAAAGGCTTTATATACTAAAGGAATGAAGAAGCATGGACATATTGCGGGAAAGTGGAATTAAGGTAGAAGGTCAGCCTTGGCCTTACTGAATGACAGAGCAGGCTCAAGGGGCTGAATGGCCTCCTCCTGTTCCTGTTTTTTATGTTCTCACTGCTTACCAGAAAACCCCTGAGGGCACTTTCACCTGTTGATCTGAACCACACCAAATATATTCGATATGGAATTGAAGGTTGTAAAGAATTGTTTTTACAACAAAAAAAATTCACACTGAGAGGCATCATGGTAACACTTGTTCGTGTTGCCTCTGGGCCCCGTGGGAGCCAGACTTTGAAGATGGATTGAATTGACTTTTTCAGAAAGAGAAACTTCCCACGTTATTCAAATACACCACATTTTCCCAGCCCTCGCTAGGTAGGAGAGCCAAGCAGATGTAGCATGTGAACACTGCCAGCTGCAGCCACCAGCGAGACAGTTACAATTGGCCACAGCTTGGATTACCTTTGAGAAGATGAGAAGAAAATAGCCTTAAGCTACTGAGTAATACACATTCCATTTCACTTGCAATGTAAAATAGCACACAAGATAGAAAATGTTAGAATCGCATATCCCTCAACATCTGAAAAGGGAGATTTAATTTAATGATTCAGTTTGAGAGCCTTTATCAGGGAATTATAACGTATCACCATAAAATTTACATCGTTACATTTATGATGTGAAGGTACAACAACCTTACCGAACACACATCGCCACCTTCATTTCATACAATATTTTCATAGAATCATTAACAGTAGCCCAAATCCCTCAGCCAAAGCAGATGATTAGGTGCTTTAATGGTGACCTACTTCCAGCTGGTCGTGCTCCCATTTTTAAGGCAGAAGGCTAAGGTTTAATCCCCATTCCTACTCTTCAATATGAAGGTCTGAATTTATCCGAAAAGCTTGAAGTCCCGCCACTGGAGCCGAAAGTGGGAAGATTAGAGCAGAAAAATTCATGAGAACGGTTCCGGGGATGAGAAACTTTAGCTATGAAGATACAATGGAGAAGTTGGGTCTGTTCTCCTTGGAGAAGAGAGAAGGAGATTTCAAAGAGGTATTCAAAATCATGAGGGGTCTGGGAAAAGTAGAGAGAAACTGTTCCCATTGGTGGAAGGATCAAGAACCAGAGGTCACAGATTTAAGGTAAATGAAAAAAGAAGCAATGGAGACATGAGGAGAAATCTTTTCACACAGCAAGTGGCTAGGATCTGGAATGCACTGTCTGAGATTGTGGTAGAAGCAGGTTCAATTCAGGCACTTAAGAAGAAATTGGATAATTATCTGAAAAGGAAGAATGTGCAGGGTTATGGGGAGAAGGCGGGAGAACAGCACTAGGTGAATTACTCATTCAGAGAGACAATACAGGCCTGGCAGAGCAGATGTTGAGAAGATGTTTCCACTAGTGGGGGATTCTTGACCTAGGGAACATAGTTTGATTGGGCAATTACTTGCCTCACTTGGTTGCCTGGTGGGTAGCCTTGCCACTAAGGTTCCTGTTGCTGCCAACATGCCATGGTGGCAGGAAGATGTTAGAACAAGGCTCACAATACCTTCCTCCGCCATATTTCCAGCTCACCTGCTTCTATGCCCATCCCCAAGGAGCTGGGAAAATTCAACCAGTAATCTTAGACTGATACTTTAATAGACTACTACATGATTGATAGTGCCATCTTTCAGATGAAATGTAAAAATTAGGAGCCAGTCTGCCTGTTTAGATGGACATTAGTGACATCAATCTTGCCTCTATTGATACACTCTGAATCACAAGGTTCCAGGTTCAAGTCCCACTTCAGAAACCTGAATACAGAAATCTACTTGGACACTGCCGTGCATTACTAAGGGAGTGCTGCAGTGTTGGAGGTTCCCTCTTTCCAATGAGAGGTTAAACCAAGGCCCCATCTGACCTCTTGGGAGGATGTACAAAGAGCATGGCACTATTTCAAAGAAGAGCAGGGGAGTTCTCCCCAGTGTCCTTACTAATATTTATTCTTCAATTAACACCACAAAAGCACATTATGTGGTCATTATTTTTTATTCAATCATGGGATGTGGGCTTCGCTGGCTGGGCCAGCATTTATTGCCAATACCAAAACACCCTTGAGAAGATGGTGGTGAACTGCCATCTTGAACTGCTGCAGTCCATGTGGTGTAGGTAAACCAACAGAGCTGTTAATGAGGGAGTTCCAGGATTTTGACCCAGCGACAGTAAAAGAACTGATGAGTGACTTGGAGGGGACCTTCCAGGTGGTGGTGTTCCCATCTATCTGCTGCCCTTGTCCTTCTAGATGGTAGTGGTTGTGGATATGAAAGGTGCTGTCGAAGGAGCCTTGGTGAATTCCTGCAATGCATCTTATAGATGGCACAGACTGCTGCTACTGTGCATCGGTGCTAGAGGGAGTGAATATTTGTGGATGTGGTGCCAATCAAGTGGGCTGATTTGTCACAGTGTCATGCTCCTTGAGTGTTGTGGGAGCTGCACTCATCCAGACAAGTGGGGAGTATTCCATCACACTCCTGGCTTGTGCCTTGAAGATGGTGGACTGGCTTTGGGGAGTCAGGAGGTGGATTACTCACTGCACGATTTCTAGCTTCTGATCTGCTCTTCCAGCCACAGTATTTATATAGCTAGTCCAGTTCATTTTCTGGTCAATGGTAACCCCCAGAATGTTGATAGTGAAGGATTCAGTGATGGTAATGCCATTGAACATCAAGGGATGGTGGTTGGGTTCTCTCTTGTTGGAGGTGGTCATTGCCTGACGCTTGTGTGCTGCAAATATTACTTGCCACTTGTCAGTCCAAGCCTGGATATTGTCCAGGTCATCCTGCATTTCGACATGGACTGCTTCAGTATCTGAGGAGTCAGGAATGGTGCTGAACATTGTGCAATCATCAGCGAACATCCCCACTTCTGACCTTATGATGGAAGGAAGGACATTAATGATGCAGCTGAAGATGATAGGGCTGAGGACACTACCCTGAGGAACTCCTGCAGTGATGTCCTGGAGCTGAGATGACTGAACTCCAACAACCACAACCATCTTCCTTTATGTTAGGTATGACTCCAACCAGCAGAGAGTTTCCACCTGATTCCCATTGACTCCAGTTTTGCTAGGGCTCCTTGATGCCACACTCTGTCAAATGCAGCCTTGATGTCAAGGGCAGTCACTCTCACCTCGCCTCAGGAGCTCAGCTTTTTGGTCCATTTTTGAACCAAGGCTGTAATGAGGTCAGGAGCTGAGTGGCCCTGGCAGAATCCAAACTGGGCATTAATGAGTAGGTTATTGCTAAGCAAGTGCCGCTTGATAGCACTGTTGATGACCCCTTCCATTACTTTACTGACGATGGAGAGTAGGCTGATGTGGTAGTAATTGGCCAGATTGGATTTGCCCAGCTCTTTGCGTACAGGGCATACTTGAACAATTTTCTACATAGAGGGGTAGATGCCAGTGTTGTTGCTGTACTGGAACAGCTTGGATAGGAGCCTGGCAAGTTCTGGAGCACAAGTCTTCAGTACTATTGCCGGAATATTGTCAGGGCCCATTGTCTTTGCAGTATCCAGTGCCTTCAGCCGTTTCTTCTGGGAATGGGGCTGAAACCAGCACCAACACCGAGAAGCTAAAGTTTGAAACCGACACGAGCAAAAAGTGAACCATTCCTGGTCCAACCTCCCTGCAGTTTAAACTCCTTTGAGAGATGCTCTTGGATAATCCCAGGTGAGAAGTGACCCGGGTGAAAGGTGTCCCAGGATAGTCCCGGGCATGGGGTGTCCCCGGTTGAGAGGTATCCCGGGTGAGAGGTATCCCGGGTGAGAGGTATCCCGGGTGAGAGGTATCCCGGGATAGTCCCAGGTGTGAGGTGACTCGGGTGAAAGATGTCCTGGGTGAGAGGTGACCAAGATGAAAGGTGACCCGGATGAAAGCTGTCCCAGATGAGAGGTATCCCAGGATAGTCCCGGGTGAGAAGTGTACCAGGTAAGAGGTGTGCCGGGTGAGTTGTGTCCCAGGTGAGAAGTGTCCCAGGTGAGAAGTGTCCTGGATCAGAGGTATCCTTGATGAGAGGTATCCTGGGTGAGAGGTATCCCAGGATAATCCAAGGTGTGAGATGTCCTGGGTGAGAGGTGTCCCAGGATAGTCCAAGGTGACAGGTGTACCGGGTGAGAGGCGTCACAGGTGAGATGCGTCCCAGATAAGATGTGTCCCGGGTGAGAGGTGTCTGGGATGAGAGGTGTCCTGGGTGAGAGGTGTCCCGGGATAGTCCTGGATGCGAGGTGTCCAGGATGAGAGGTGTCCCTGATAGTCCCAGGTGAGGGGTGTCCTGGGTGAGAGGTGTCCCGGTCGAGAGGTGTCCCGGTCGAGAGGTGTCCTGTGATAGCCCCGGGTAAGAGGTGTCCTGCGTGAGAGGAATCCCGGGATAGCCCTGAGTGTGAGGTGTCCCACGTGAGAGGAATCCCGGGATAGTCCCGGGTGAGAGGTTCTTGCCTGAGAGGTGTCCCAATCTCTGTTGCTTACCTATCCAGGGCAATTGCTGTCATTGATTAGATACTGGTGAACATGCCAGTGATGGGCAGGAGGTTTAGGAAATGGTAGTAATGCAGACTGAAGTACCAGTCATTGTGAATGGTGTAGAATCTACAATAACAAGGCTCACTAAGGAAAAAAATACTCAGCCATCGCATTAAAGCAGTGGGTGAGTTGAACGGTTCTGTATTCTCTGTAAAAAAAAAACGTTTATTTGGTTTTTATGTGTGTGGCCCATGATTGATTTTGTCTATGTGTGAGTAGCCCTTGATAAGAAAAATGTTCTCCACACCTGTCTAGTGACTTGAGCTAACTCTCAGCTCTAGGGAGCTGTTGTCACAGACGGACCAACATCCAGCAGCATTTTCGTTGGTTTGGCATGGGGATACCCACACCTGAAACTCCCTGGTGGGTAGACATTGGGAAGGGGCCATAACAAAGCAGCATAAATGCCATTCACTGGACAGACACTTACATCTGCACCCACCCTGCTGGGCATAGGTTCAGAGAAAGGACAGTATTTACATTTTTATAGCACCTTTCACAACTCAGGACATTGCAAAGCACTTTACAGCATGTGAAGTACTTAAATACTTGTAAAATCTGATCTATGAAATGCAGGGAATCAGGTAGCCAATCTGTGCACAGCAAGTACCTACAAATAGCAAAGAGATAAATGACTTGATACTCTGTTTTATTTTGTCTTTTTATCCTTTCATGGGATGTGGATGTCACTGGCAAGGCCAACGTTTGTTGCCCATCCCCAATTGTCCTTGAACCAAAAGGCTTGATCGGCCATTTCAGAGGGCAGTTAAGAGTGTTTGGAATCACATGGAGGCCAAATTTGCTTCCCCAAAGAACTTTAGTGAATCAGATAGCTTTTTACAACAATTGATAATAATTGGCATGGGCAATATCACTAGCATTTTGATTCCAAATTTATTAATTTTTTTAAACCCCAACAACTGCTGTAGTGGGATTTGCACCCAGGTCCCCAGAGCATCAGCCTGGAGTAATGGTCCAGTGACATTAACACTACACCACTATCCCCCCATTACTGCTATTGACTGAAGGATAAATATTGACCATGACACTGAGGAAAACTCCCTAGCTGGTTCAGATGCTGCCATAACCTGCTGAGTATTTCCTGCTTTCACAGTTTTTATTTCAGATTTCCAGCATCTGCAGTAGTCTGCTTTTCGAGGAAAATTCCCCTCCTCTTTCATCAAAATAATGCCTTGGGATCTTTAAGAGAGTTGTGGTAATCTGATGTGTAATATGCCTTTAAGAAGAATGGAAGATCACATGATCGTAGTTTGCAATAGCAGAGTAGCGCAGGCATCCTCAGTAGTCTATAGCTACAGTCTGTAATGTGGTTTGAGTTGTAAGCACACAAGTGTAGTTGCTAGTTCCTTTGTAAATAAATAGAATGTGTTCTACCTAAGAACCGTCTGCTGATCTACACTGTCTATGGTACCAACTCGGCCATCCCGAACCAAGCATGCAACCTGGGATCCGTAAGCCCAACCAAACTAGTGACTAGGGTACAACCAACTGGTGACAAAAGCAAGAATAAGCAGGAAGGATGAGAAAAAAGCAAGGAAAAGTGAGGAAAAAGCGAAGATACAGTGAGCTGGCTTCAAGAATAAAACAAGTTAACGAAGGTAATCAAGAGAAACAAAATCAGGCCATACCTTGCATGGTAATTTTAAATAGAATTTCCATCCTCATCGTCGAAGCATGCCGCAATTTGGAAGAATTGATCCTTTCGATCCAGTCGTGGACGATTAGCCTCATTATATTGAAAGCCTCGCATTCTTTTTCCAAGCGAATGACATTGCGGGGGAGGAAAAGAGGCGAGCGATCTTCTTATCCATGTGTGGAACTAAGACCAATGGGTTGATTCAAAGTTTGACGGCACCCAGTGCCCCGATTTGAAAAGTTATGATGACTTAGTGAACCTCGTAAAGAGTCATTACCAGCCAAAGCCCTCGGTAACGATGCAACGGTTCAAATTTAACTCAAGAAATAGAGCCCTGTTGGAGACAGTTGCTTGTTATGTGGTAAGTCTGAAACAGTTAACAGAACATTGAAAGTTTGGTACATCTATAAATGATATACTTTGAGATCGTTTGGTGTGCAGTGTAAATGAAGCTATGATTCAGAAGACATTACTGTCTGAAACAAATTTGGATTTTAAGGCGCTAGAGATAGCATTGGCCATGGAAAGCACAAAAAGGGATTCGAAAGCCAAACAGGGAGAGCAAAATGGTGCCATCCTCCACATTGAGTGGGAAGCCCCAGCCAAAAAGGGCATGAAATTGCAAGACTCTGCTGAGAAGCAGGAAGCCGCCACCGCTAGCAGACAAATAAAAAGAAATAACTTAGCAGCAAAAACATGGAATAATGGTAGCGGAAGCAGACAACCTTGTAACGAATGGAAGTTTTAAAAAAATGTATGTTTTTACTGTCATCGAAATGGACACCTCTTGAGACATTGCAAGGATAGAATCAAGAAGACTTTCAAACAAAAGAAAATATCCCATGAGATCCACAATGTAAAAGAGCCTGAAGTAACAAATTCAGATATTTATGCATTGTATAATATGAAGGTGGGAAGAACAGAACCAAACTATGTAACAGTGAAAGTGAAAGATAGACCTATCAGGATGGAAGTGGACACAGGAGCTTTCACTATGGTAATACTTTCAAATGCCTGAATTATGGGGAATATAAATTAAATTTGGAAGAAACAGAGGCCAAATTGAAAAATTACACGGGAAAAGACACCAAAGTCAAAGGCATAAGCAAAGTTACTGTGCAGTGGAAGCCAATCAGTAAAACTACACTTGATGATGGTAGCAGGTGAGCTATTACCTTGGACGAGATTTTCTGAAGGGAATTAAATGGGAATGGGCTGAAATCTTCCAGCTACCTGATCTACTACAAAAATACTTCTCAGTGTTCAAGTATGAACTTGGGAAGATCCAGGGGCTTGCAAGCAAAAATTAATGTGGATTCAGAGGCAACCCCCTGATTCATGAAGGCAAGGTCAGACCCTTATGCACTGCAGGGAAAGTTCGACACCAAACTGGACAGATTAGAGAAATTGGAAGTTATACAACCTGTGCAGTTCTAAGAATGGGCAGCATTCATAGTCCCTGTCCTTAAACCCGACCAAAGCATTCGAATTTGTGGAGACTACACATTGACAGTTCATAAATTAGCTAAATTGGACAGACACCCTATACAAAAATTGAAGACCTGTATGCTAAGCTGGCAGGTGAAACTGCCTACATGAAGGTTGATATGAGTCATGCTTATCAACAATTAGAGTTAGAGAAGACCTTTCAGAAATTTGTCAAAATTAATACACTAAAGGGTTGTACCAATAAACCCATTTGCCTTTCGAGGTCTCCTCAGCTTGCGCCATATTCCAGAGAACAATGGAAAGTTTACTGCAGGGACTGCCCCACATTGTAGTCTATTTAGATGATGTTCTTGTGACAGGACTCACTGAAACAGAGCATTTGGCAAACTTAGAACAAGTTTTAAAATGTTTCTCACATTTAAAAAAGGAAAAGTGCACATTCCTAGCGAAAGAGGTAATCTATTTAGGTCACAGGGTGGATTCACAGGGCCTCCACCTGGTTGAAGAAAAAGTGAGAGCCATTAGAGAGGCACCAGCACCAAAGAACACCTCTGAGCTCAAATCATTCTTGGAGATGATCAATTACCATGGGCACTTGTTGCCTAATTTGTCGACGGAACCGGCCCCCCTGTACTACCTACTCAAGAAAAACCAACGTTGGCCTTGGCAAATACCACAGAAAGAAGCTTTCACAAAGGTGAAACAATTATTACACTCATCCACCCTATTAATACATTTTGACCAGAGAAAAGAGTTGGTGTTGACATGTGACGCATCACCCTATGGAGTGGGAGCAGTGCTCTCCCATCAAATGGACGATGGCTCTGAACAGCCTGTACGATATGTATCAAGAACGCTCAACAGAGCGGAAAAGGGATACTCACAGATAGATAAAGAAGGCCTGTCAATCATCTTTGGTGTCAAGAAATTTCACCAGTACGTACACAGCCGTTATTTCACTATCGTTCCGGGCCACAAGCCGTTGCTAGGATTGTTCAGTGAGGACAAGGCTATGCCATCTATAGCCTCAGCAAGAATACAGAGATAGGTGTTGATCCTGGCAGCGTATGAGTACACTTTCATCCGTAGACCTAGAAATCAGATTGCAAACGCTGATGCACTTAGTCATTCGCCCTTGAAAGAAAACGATGAGGATACTCCAGTCCCTCAAGAGCTCATTTTATTATTGAGCTTCTTAGATTCATCATGGGACGGATCAGAGATTAAGCACAGCACTTACAAGTGCTGAGTTTCAACAGTTTATCAGCCTCAACGATATCACTCATGTAAAAACTTCACCGTACCACCCTTCCTCAAATGGACTGGCCGAGGGAGCGGTTCAAACATTTAAGGCTGGCATGAAGAAATTAACTAGCATGTTTTCTTTTCCATTATAGGACCACGCCTCACACAACAACAGGTGTCACACCTACAGAATTGTTGATGAAACACTGCCTCAGGACAAGAATGAGCTTAATAACACCAAATTTAGGGGGGAAGGTGGGAAGGAGCCAGGGAAGTCAGAAAATTGGTCATGACTGGCATAATCGTGACAGAAAGTTTACCACAGGACAGATGGTATATGTGAAGAATTTTGGAGAAGGACTCAAGTGGTTATTGTGCGAAATAAGTGCAGTGACTGGACCTCTTTCTTACTACATGAAAGTGGAAGACCAAGTTATACAGAGACATGTGGATCATGTGGACAAGAGAAACCAAGTACCAAGAAATTATACCACCAGAGCTCACGACTAAGTATATGTCTCCTGTTGAAAGAATTCAACTGAGTACGGATGTGTATGAAGGATCGGCTGTACCTGCAAGAGTTGAGGAATCTTTACAGGTGCCCACTGAAGAACCTGATGTTCAGACATCTCCAGAAAAGCAGGTTCCTGACAAAACATCTGAAGCTGTAGAGCTGAGATGTTCTACATGCATAAGGAAACCACCAGAAAGACTGAATTTATAAATTATTTATCTGTGTAAAATAATTTGATATTTTGAGAAAAATTGTAATTGTAACTGTAAAATGTATTTCTGAGTAAAGGGGGAGGGATGTGGTAATCTGGTGTGCAATATACCTTTAAGAAGAATGTAATAATGGAAGATCATATGATCTTCGTATCCAATAGTAGAGTAGCATGGGTTACCTCAGTTGTCAGCAGTCTAGGGTTAGAGTCTGTAACGTGGAGTTTGAGCTGTAAGCACACAAGTGTAGTTGTTAGTTCCTTTGTAAATAAATAGAACATATTCTACCTAAGAACTGTATGCTGATCTACTCTGTCTATGGTACCAACTCAGCCATCCCAAAACAAGCATGCAACCTGGGATCCGTAAGTCCAACCAAACTAGTGACTAGAATCCAACAGAGGGCAGATGAGGCCTCAGTTTACAAACTCATCCAAAAAATGGCACCTCCAACAGTGCAGCGCTCCCTAAGTACTGCACTGGGAGTGTCAGCCTAGATTTTATGCACAAATCCCAAAAGTGGAACTTGAGTCCATGGATATCTGAATCAGAGGAGAGAGTGAATCAACTCATCAATTTTCATCTCAGTTATTCTCTTTATACTGATAGCGACAGTCAGCCTGGAGCTATGTCCACACAAATCTTAGATTAGTTAGATCGTGTACAGACCAAATACCCTACTTGTGTCACCTTCTCAAAAGATGCCTGAAATTCCAGCATCAGTCATTACATGTTCCACAGATTTTAAATCAGCCTTTGTTAACGTCCATAGGTCTTTCCTGTGGGAAATCTTAAATCCTTGTGAATCCCAACTAAAACCTCCTGTTATAATTAAAAGGTTCATGATGAAATTCAAAATTTGTTTCAAAAACAATGGTTAAAATTTGCATTAGCTATATCAATTATGCTAATTTAGTTTTTCTTTTTGAGCTTGGGAATGTGTGTCTCCGCATAAATATTTTAGTTATATTTTTAAAAGAAAAGTAAAAATCAGGGACCTTTTTACATACTCCATATGTTCGTGTGTACTTATGATGAGCTGCAACATAATTGTTCATCACCCAGGTTGAAGCTTGTCAGTGAAATCATATTCAGACAATTTTTAGCTTATTCTACTACCATATTGCAGATTGGTTATCAAACAAAAAGCCTGAAATATTACTGCTTTCAGAGTGTCAAGAAAAAAAATAGTCCTTTGGATGTCATAAAGATTTCAAATTCTCTTCCGTTATGGAATCACATCATCAATTTTGAACAAGTACAAAAAATTGAGCACAAGGAAATTTCAGATCCAAAGTTTTACTTGAGTGGTGAGAACAGTGATTTGTTCTGGAGGTACAGTAATTAAGGGTTTTAGAATCAGAAAATGATATAGGGACACAGAATACAGAGACAATACTGACACTCGAATTTCAACAAAATCAATGCTGGTGAATTTTTTCCCTTGTGTTATAATGAATCAACAACTTGCACTTATATATATCCCTTAAACATAACAAAACCTCCCAAAGAGCTTTACTGAAGTGATTATCAACAGAAGTTGACACCAAGGGTGGAATTTTACCAGCCCAATGGAGTGGGAATGGGGTGGTGATAAAATGGCCATTGGAATGAAAGCCTGATTGTTTCTGCCACCAGGGGATATTCCCAGTGGTGGGACAGTAGCAGCTCAAGTCAGACAACCAGTTCACCCAATTCATTGACCTGTTGACGGGTATTTAACTGGGCTGCCAGGATTTTAGGAGCATCAGAATAGCCCGCCACATATGTGGAGAGACTGCCAGTCACATCAAGGCAGCTCCCCAGCAGTTCCCGGGGAGTGGGGGTTTGGGGGGAGCCTCCCTTTCCGGCCAGAGGCTTCATGTCCCAAGGAGGGGCACCCTGCACCCTCCCCGCCCCCCCCCATCACCAACCCCGACTCCAATGCTGCCGCTGGAGGGTTCACCTCTCCGATCACCAGGGCCTTGGACATCCATGATTCACTTACTTCCCCTTTGAGCGCATCTCAATATGGAGGCACCCTCTCCTCCTCCTGCCTGCGGCCTCAGCAGCGACCACCTCAATCAGTGGCGCTGCCGAGCCTGCAGGGCTACCAGGTCAGTGCTCCCAGCTGCGGCCTCTTAATGGCTATCACTGGCAAAATTGCTGGTGCAGTCCCACCATTTATCCTTGTTGGCCCAGGAGTCTCATTGGGAACCATGGTGTGCTGATGAAAGCCTGGCCTAATTCACCAGAAGATGTTAGGAGAGGAGACCGAAAGATAGGTCAAAGAGGTAGGTTTAATCAGCATCTGAAAGGAGGAAGGAGAGGTAGAGGGGCTTAAAGGTTTAGGGAGGGAATTTCAGCACTTAGGACCCAGGCAGCTGAGGTCACGGCCACCAATAGTGAAGCAATTAAAATCGGTGATGCGCAAGAGGCCAGACTTGGAAGATCGCAAATATCTTGGAGGGTTGCAGGGCTGGTGGAGGTTACAAAGATAGCGGGGGCAGGTGTGCTGGCCATGGAGGGGTTTGAAAACAAGAATGAGAATTTTTAAATCAAGGCGTTGCTAGACCTGGAGCTGTTGTAGGTCAACAAGCACAGAGATAATGGATGAACAAGATATGCGTTTATGTGCATTTGACATGTGAAAATGCTCAGCAAGGCAATTATAGGCGTTGCTCTTCCAAACTTATGTTATAACTGGGTAACATTTTGAAAATCATTAGTTATAAACATGTCACTAATACTGTGTCGTGCTGAATTAAGAGTGCTATAGAACATTGAAGTATATTGTGATCCTTTTCTCTATAAAGTATTAGTACTAATATGCTAAATAGATCTAACAATGATAATTATGGATCAAAGAATTTGAATATTAAAGAGGCTAACCTGCAGATCAATAAACCATAAATTGTATCACACCCATTGCAAAGCTATACAAGGTTGATACCAGAACTGATGGAATATATTTCTCAGGGAAGGCTGAACTAGCTGAGGCTCTTTTCAATCGAAAAGAGAAATTTGACAAGTGCCCTGTTGAATCTTTTACAATTATGAAAGGTTTGATAGGCTAGGTGTGGAGAAGATGTTTCAACTTGTAGGGGAGAAAAAAAAATTAGGGGCTATAACTATAAGATAGTCACCAATAAATCCAATAGGGAATTCAGGAGAAACTTCTTTACCCAGAGCGTGATGAGAATGTGGAACTTGATACCACAGGGAGTGGTTGAGACGTTGTTAGCACAAAACCCAACTATTCAAAAACTTATAAGTATAAATTATAATTTATAGGAACAGACAAAGATTGATTCCTGTAGTGCATCACAGAGAGAATGAGGGGAATCAATAGCAGAGGCATTACAGAACCTGCATCAAAACTGAATGGTGGGAGGCTTGAGGTTCAGGGTCAAGGATTGTGAATTATTGTTTGTTAGTGAGTTTCACAATCTGGCCATTTAATATGAAAAATGCAGGGTCAAAAATAATTTAATAAATTTATTTTTATTTCATATTTTTCTGGAGGGCAATCTGGATTAGCTTTATTATTTATAATAAAGTCCAAAAATATTAATGTGTGTCCATCACCACCCACATCCCAAGAACATTACATTTATGATGGCTTGTATTTGATTAGTTATCTTGAAGGCAGAGCAGGTAAATTATAAACTATAAATTTAAAGCTGTTACTGCCATTGGAAACTAATGAATATTGACCCTCCTTGCCATTTCATAGGAGGTCGATTGAAAGCAATTTCCTCTGAAGATTGATTTATACAATGCACAAATTTCTGAACCAAACAGCGACTGCAGAAAGGTGTAATGCTCCGATCAGTGATTTCAGTTAACACTGGGTTTATGTTTGAAAATCTTATTGACTTACGAAAGGAATCGCCCACGGATTGTTTGTGCAATGAAGCAATATTGGTTTGCATGTGACTGGCACAGCACCACTGGAAAGTACTGTTTGTGCTGCATATGTATTTTGCAGCAAGTAAACCATGCTTCCGATTCTGTCTTCCTGTCACCGCAGCCCAATATTAGCAGTTCATTACATGTCGAAGTAGAGTCAATAATAATGTAACTTAAGAGGCAATATCATCATTCTATCATTTACGGAGTCACAGCATTAAGCCCTATTCAACTTCCCAAGAGTATGATATCATATTGACTAAAATTAATTGATTAAATATTTGGGAACTCAAAGGTGCATTTTCCACTTTTAACTTATTATATTAAAGAATCATTTGTTATAAGTTTGAAAACTACAACATGAAAAATAAATATCTGTGTGCGCATATAATTTATCATGCCTTAAAAACAGTTTTGAGCTATATTGTTGTTGCAAAAACACAATATCATGCATCAGTAAGGTGTCACCCATAGCAATGAGGTGCACAGGAAGTCATGACGTTTTCTAGTGCAATTATTCCAGGAAGAATATTGGCTAGGACAACAGCACAATTTCCCCACATTTCTTTGACCTTTATTTAATAGCACATGCAAAGACAGCCCCTGTGACAATAGGGCACCACTTCACTGCTTGAGTACCAGTTTTATGAGTCATACTGGGGGACTTAAACCTGCAACATCTGACCCAGAGGCAATATACTACAGCCTGTGCCAAGTTGACACAATAGTATGCAAACCAATAACATATTGCTGACAGACAGCAACAACAATTTATATTTCTATAGTGCCTTAAACTTAATGAAACATCCCAAGGTGCTTCATAGGAGCGATTATAAAACAAAGTTTGACACCGAACCATATAAGGAGATATTAGGTCAGGTGACCAAAAGCTTGGTAAAAGAGCTAGGTTTCAAGGAGTGCCTTAAAGGAGGAAAGTGAGATGGAGAGGTTTAGGGAGAGAATTCCAAAGCTTGCGGATTGAGCAACTGAAGGCATGTCTGCCAATGGTGGAGTGATTAAAATGGGGAAGGCACAAGAGACCAGAATTAGAGGAATGCAGATAGCTCGGAGGGTTGTGGGGCTGGAAGTGTTTACAGAGACAGGGAAGGGAGAGGCCATGGAGGGATTTATAAAAAGGACAGGCAAATACTTTGGGCATATTTCATGCCTCTAGCTAACAGGACATAAAGAACAGAGGCAAGTCTTGTCAAAAGTCAGTTTAGGTCAGATTTGATCTTAGATTTTCCCCCATCTTAAGATTTCTCCTGCATTTTATTTTCTCGTTGAAACTCTTTTAGTTGGGGTGATTCATGGAGGCTGCACTCAGTGCACAGAATCTTGCAGAACAGTAGGAGACCATTCAGTTCTTTGCATCTGTGCGAGCTCTTTGAATGTGCTATCCAATTAGTCCCACTCCCCTGCTCTTACCCATTGACATGAAAATCTTGCCCCTTCAAGTAATTATCCAATTCCGTTTTGTAAGTTATTAGCAAATCTGCTTCCACCACCCTTTCAGTCAGCGCCTTCCAGATCATAACAATTCACTGAGTGAACTAAAATCTCCTTACCTGTCCTTTCATTCTTTTGTTAATTATCTTAAATCTATGTTCTCTCGTCTTACCCTCCTGCTAGTGGAAACAATTTCTTCCTGTCTACTCTTTCCAAAGTCTTCATAACTCTGAACACTTCTTGTTATAGAGTGGATTCTCCTGGCAACTTTTCTTGGTGGACACATTGAACTTTATTTACAAGACAGCAGCAGCAACTACATGCATCAAACTCCAAAACTAAAGAAGAACTCTCCTCTCGAGGTTCCCCGTGCTGCTAACTTATTGGTTTACACAGATCATGTGACTTACAACACAAGGTTATTCTTAAAGCTACTGTCCTGCGTTTATCAAAACTATAATTAATACGCTTCTATTAAATCTCTCCTTAACCTTCTCTGTTGTAAAGAGAATATTCATAGCTTCTCCAGTCTAAATGAACAGGGCTGTTGGGGAAGAGTAGGGGAGTGGGACTA
The DNA here is from genome assembly GCF_017639515.1 of Carcharodon carcharias. NCBI lineage: Eukaryota > Metazoa > Chordata > Chondrichthyes > Lamniformes > Lamnidae > Carcharodon > Carcharodon carcharias. Next base: position 115,234,115 of record NC_054482.1, read on the forward strand.
TCTGGAGAGTTATTTCAAAGAGTGAAAAAAGGTACAATGACACAAATGTCCTCCTCTTGTGTCCTATGTTTCCTTGGGTGGAATTTTCCGTGCCCGCTGGCGTCAGGCGTGTTTGGCGGCATGAGAGGACAATATGGCAAGAAGGCCAAAAATCAGTTTCACAACGTCATGAAACCAGTTTGCGATTGTCCACCCTGCCCGTCAATGGTGGCCGCATTTCCTGCTGTCGGATGCTGGGAACCTTTGCATAATACATCTGCGTATCATTATAAGCCCAGCTCGCCAGAATCAAACCCCACAATGCTTCCTACCATTCAGCCCAGGTCGACAGGAAAACACACCAGCGCAGAACACGCCTTGGCAAGTGTGACATGCAGAAGTCGGGTCTTACCATCAGAGCCTTGCTCACATCGGAGACATCCGAGGAACAGAAGATGCTGAAGCCCGACAGCAATGGCACACTGGGGGAAAGTCCATGGCATGTTGGGTGGATTCTCATGGACATGGCTCTGCTGCAAAGCAGCCCACAGAAGGTGGAAAGTCACCGTTGAGGGTCTGCTCACAATGGATGATGGTCAAGGGGGAGGCAAGGATGCCCAGCTGTGTATGGGGGAGGAAGATGTGCTGGGGGATGGGAAAGGAAGGTCTAGGATTGACTGGGAGAGGAAGAGGCAATGGAGGGGATGTGAGGTTGGCAGTAAGGGAACAAAGGTATTGGGGCATGAGGTTGGGAGGGGGCAATGAAGTTGTCAGAGGGGTGAGGTTGGGAGGGGAAAGGGAGTACAGCAGGAGGAGAGGGTGAAGTAAGAGTGACTGCTCTTGACATCAAGGTAGCATTTGACAGAGTGTGGCATCAAGGAGTCCCAGCAAAACTGGAGTCAATGGGAATTGGAGTCATACCTAGCACAAAGGAAGATGGTTGTGGTTGTTGGAGGTCAGTCATCTCAGCTCCAGGAGATCTCTGCAGGAGTTCCTCAGGGTAGTGTCCTAGTCCCAACCATCTTCAGCTGCTTTATCAATGACCTTCCTTCCAACATAAGGTCATAAGTGAGGATGTTCGCTGATGATTGCACAATGTTCAGCACCATTCGCGACTCCTCAGATACTGAAGCAGTCCACGTCCAAAGGTAGCAAGACCTGGACAATATCCAGGCTTAGTCTGACAAGTGGCAAGTAACCTTTGCACCACACAAGTGTCAGGCAATGTCCATCTCCAACAAGAGAGAATCCAACCATCGCCCCTGAAGTTCAATGGCATTACCATCACTGAATCCCCCACTATCAACATCCTGGGGGTTACCATTGACCAGAAACTGAACTGGACGAGCCATGTAAATGCTATGGCTACAAGAGCAGATCAGAGGCTAGGAATAGTGCAATGGGTGCACCTCCTGACTCCACAAAGCCTGTCCACCAGCTACAAGGTACAAGTCAAGAGTGTGATGGAATACTCTCCACTTGCCTGGATGAGTACAGCTCCCACAACACTCAAGAAGCTTGATACATTCCAGGACAAAGCAGCCCACTTGATTGGTACCATATCCACAAACATTCATTGCCTCCACCGCTGATGCACAGTAGTAGCAGTGTGTGCCATCTACAAGATGCACTGCAGGAATTCACCAAAGGCTCCTTCAACAGCACCTTCCAAACCCACGACCATCTAGAAAGACAAGGGCAGCAGATAGATGGGAACACCACCACCTAGAAAGTTCTCCTCTAAGCCACTCACCATCCTGATTTGGAAATATATCGATGTTCCTTCACTGTCACTGGATCAAAATCCTGGATCTACCTCCCTAACAGCACTGTGGGTGTACCTACACCACATGAACTGCAGCGGTTCAAGAAGACAGCTCACCACCACCTTCTCAAGGTCTACTAGGGATGTGCAATAAATGCTGGCCCAGCAAGCAAAGCCCACATCCCATGACTGAATATAAAAAAAAAATCAGGGGAGAAGATGGTAAATGGGGATGTAGATGGAAGGAGTCCAGAGAGGGGGAGGACTCCAGGGGATAAGGAAGTAAAGGTGGAGGAAGGAGT